>NC_092600.1:23712500-23950000 GCF_047663525.1 Anas platyrhynchos
TGTTAACTTTCCTGAATAGCCTTTGTCTCGTTCTCTTACATGAATACAGCTTCTAAATCAGTGCCAAAACCCTTTCTTCATTTGAGAGCACACACTGAAAGCTATTTCCTAGAGTTCATCCCACCACAGATCTAAGGAGATGGCACAAGGCCCTACAAAGCTGTACTAAGTCCCACTGATGTGTACGTATAAGGTACGCTACTCTTGGTGATTTTTTTCTCCCCCTTAGAATAAAGGAGATTACAAACAATTTCCGCAGTTGCTAAATAGCTAAAAAAAAAAAAAAAAAAAAACAAGACCATTTCTTTCTGGAGGAGGTTCCCACAATGAAAGCACGGGGATTAAGGGTGTGATGGCCACAGAATTCCATTCATCTAGTAAATATCAATGCTAATTGATCTCACATGCACATGTATAGTACGATCCACAAACATTTAAATTAGGAGACTGGTTAAAAACGATGATAGCTAAAACAGTATTTAGCTTAGACCAGTTATACTTGTATCCTGGTCCCGACATTCTTCAGAAAGGAATTAGAAACATTGACCTAGAAATGCTTCCCCTCCAAATATCTGAGTTTTGATTTTTTAAAGAAAAATAGGTGCCTTATACTTCAAACCTCAAGTCAACCTCTACAAATGCTAATTATCTTAGCTGCCGTCAGAAGCAGGATGCTTCAGTAGAGAACGCATCGTCCTTTACTGTGTATTGAGTCATTCAGGGCTTCCATTTGGCATTTCAGTTTCGAATCCAGAATAAAACCTATGCGTTATCTTCCAGACATGCCCAAAAGAAAGACATGCACATGCAAATAATAAAATTCTACCATCATTATGTCTGAAAGGTTTAAGTTGATTGCACAAACCACAAGTTTTTGCTTTAGCAGAATTATAAAGAAGTGGATGCTGTGGTTATACCTTGCTGTCGGTCCTCCTTTAGTGCGAGCTGTGCATGCGGGAAGATCTTCTGCACAACTTGTAAAATATTCGCTCCTGATCTTTTAAAAAGTGGCTTGAAAATGGGTGATAGTGCTTGTCCGGGTGAAGCCACGATCCTGTTTGATGCCGGAACAACCTTCTTCAGAGCCATGAAAAAGTCCTTTGCTTTTATTTTAATAGAAGCAACCTCTCCCTACTTGCATAATATAATGCTTTTTTTTATTTTTATATAATGCTTTTTTTTTGCTTTTATTTTAATAGTAGCAACCTCTCCCTACTTGCATAAATCTGAGGATAGCATCGACGTAGAGAGCACAGCGCAGCTTCAGTACATAAAGATTTGATATCTGCACCACAGTATCCTAACAAACAAAAATCAAACGTTACATCAGTCAAGGCCCAGGTTTACAACATGCAACATTTAAAGAATTTGTAATGCCAAAACCAAACAGGTTAACAGGGAATTCAAAGTGCTACCGCTCTGCAGGGAAGTTTCATGTTGCTCACTGCCTGATATCCTGCGCTTATGCAGCTGAAGCAGACTCCTCATCAAAAACTATACTCTTGAGGAAGATGCCCCAGAACCATTTAACGTTTTCAGACAACAAAAAGAACGACAACAAAGAGTAAATAGATGAAAGCATCTAACTCTGATTGCTATGAAGGCGTGCCAGCTGCCTCGTTGACTAGTTGTGCAGCAAGGCACAAGAGCTTGGGTACTGCCTGGTACAAGCTAAGGTTCTTTACAACTTGCTCACAAGCAAGAATCCATTTTGGTTTCAGTCTTACCAATGCATTTCTCAGCTAGTTCATCAAGCAACATGTCCGGTGGCTTAGGGGTCCAGTCACGAGTATGAATCTTGAAAATTTCTTTTCTAGCCTGGAAGCAAAATCATTGCGTTTTAGCTTGTCCCAAGTTTTCCTTAAAAATACCAAGAAACAAACAAACCAAAAAGCAAGCAAACAAACAAACAAACAAAAAAACCCCAGTCCTTCCTCAAAACCCCTCATCTATTAATACGCTTTTCTTATTTGCTCAACTTTCAAGTATTTTACAGTTATTTAATATACACTCTGCATTTTCAACCAGGAAATTGAATATTTCTTATTTGTTATACTGAACTTTTTCTAGGAACCTACAATGAAAGAAAAGGCATTTATAGCTTCAATAACAAGTTTCCAAACTACGGGACCTAATGACCCAGAGGAAAATACTGTAATGAAAAATTTATCCAGAAACATTTCTTTGTTGTCCAAAAATCTTCTCTAAAACTTAGCAAGCTTTCATTGTGACAGTCTCATTACTTCATCACATTTGCTTTTCAGGCAGTAAATTCACAGAAAGCACTTCTGGCACAATGCTTCAAATTGCTACAATTACTATAAAGAAGAAAATAATTATGACTCAAACTACTACCACCGATCCGGGGCACAATCAAATGCAAACACGTCCCCTATTCATTCATAAGTGAAGGATTGAGACCAAAAACACAACTTCATGATGAAAACGCCCAAGTGGACTAAATAATTAAGCAAACAGGTACAACTTTGGGAATGAAAGGTTTGATTATAGAACTAACTACTTGGTGGTATCATCCTGACCATATATATCCAGTACCAGATTTGCCCTCCATGGAACAACGCAGTGTCTCCACATATCACTCTTTTGTTCAAGTTGTCAATTATTTTTTTTTCCTATAAAGTTGGACTTTGCCATGGTAGAACTAACGTTGAATTTAAGTTCTCACCTCTTTATTTGGCAAGTTGAAGAGGAACTCTCTGCCAAAGCGTCCTGGTCTTCGTAAAGCAGGATCTATAGAATCCAGTCTGTTGGTAGCTCCGATTACCACGATCTCCCCTCTGTTATCTGTGCCATCCATAAGCGTCAGAAGAGTTGAAACAATGGAACTAATAGAAAAATATAGTTTTTATTTACTGGTTCAGTAAATTTTGTTACATTCCACATGACTTTCTTGATGCCGGAACAACCTTCTTCCTAGTAGTCATTCAAAAGTGGGAAAAAAATAGTCTACCAAGTCGGGTTTTTTTTTTTGGTTTGATAATACATCTGCAGACTGGTAAGTCATCAAGCACTTCAAGACTGTTTGAAATAATCTCTACATTAATGGAAAAGGAGTACTGCACACTTCTGCTCAGGAAGAAAATCACGGAAAATGTTCCGTGATGTTCCCTCTTGCTTTGGTAATGCTCTTTCTCAGTGTTTTTAGTCTTGTCCTTTCTACCTTGGCATCTCTCTGCAATAGCTGAGGAGGAAAGCTTTTTAGAGCTACATTCAGTGTCACACTTGAGAGAGGAAGTTTGCCGCAATTTCTCACCAGGCTCAGAAGTCTCTTTGCCGTACAAAACATTTTCATTAGAAATGAGGTCACGTTCTTTTGATCTTCTTGGTTTCTCCTTGTCTCCACCGTCATCACATTGGTACTGTGCGAGGTATTCATCCTTCCCAGTAGATTTCGGAGGGTCCGCGACACTGCACAAAATAAAATCACATTTCTCACTTCTGCTGAAGGACGTGAAGATTAACAGTAAAACCTTCCAAAGGCAAACAAACAAACAAAAACCTCCAGACTACAGGAACACTCGCAAAGATATGCCATTTAGAAACCTCTCCTGCGATAAGGACACCTTCTCCAGCTCCCAGAGAAAGTGTTTTTTCCCCTCTTGCTTCTGAAGCCATTGCACTAAAAAAGCACACGCATCTGTCTCCCTCCACATGCTGCTGCTCTGAATAAGAGCCAGAAGATTCAAAACCACCCTATTTGGTCTCCCCACATAGCCGAAAAAAACACCAGTTGAAACAGAGTTTTCTACCTCTCTCCCAAGAATTTACATTCACGTATCCTGTGACTGCAAAAATAGAAGGCGGGGCTCAGGAGGAAGAGCCAGTGTTGGAAATGAAAAAAAAGCAGCCCGTTTCTTCAGAGTCTTAAGCCTATTCTACTAGGAAAACAAAACAAAACAAAACAAGAGGAGAGGAGAACAACAGCGGGAAATTTACCTATTCTCCAGGTGTTCAATTGCAAAGCCTCCGCTGGAGGATCAACAGCTGTGAATTCAGCGTGCTTAGGAGAAATCAGATCTACGTCTGAACCACAACTATTTCAGTAGTATCACTAACTTATGTTACTCTGAAGAAGCAGTCAGCACCCTTTCTATGTTAGGAAATAGCTGAACAGAGTCTGTTATTCACAGGAATTATTCAGGCAGGCTTCTTTAGGAAGGCTGGGTTTCACTAGAACATTACTAGCCTGTAAGCCTCATGGCATCACCTTCCATCTTGACTGCTAAACCTCCTTGCTCCCTACTATCTTCTTTGCCAAGATACAGCTGTCCACGTTTACTTTTCCTACTTGGCTGGACTGAATTTAAGAAGGGATCTTGCAACTCTTCCTCTTGTTTGCCACTTAATCATCACACCAAATGAAAACTATTTGCCTTTCACCTCTTTATTTCAGGCATTCTTTCCTAGTGGTCATTTAAAAACGGAAAGAAAAAGTCCATCAGCTTTTTTTTTTAATATCCAGCAGACTGTTAAGTCACCAAGCACTTCAAGACTGTTGGAAATAATCTCTACATTAATAGAAAAGGAATTCCTCAGACACACTGCGGCCGCTTACCTTTAATACAATCGTTGGATGAGACGGAGCTGTATTTCTTGCTTTCGCCTGCACTGGAAGGCTTCCCTTCCTTGTAAGGTTGTTTACTGCTCTCACTTCTGCATTGCTCACATGAAGAGCCATCTGGAGGACGGGATTCTTCCTTCTTCTCCCGCGTTATCTTCTGGAAACGAGGATCTAAGTGTTCCAAGGAGCCTTTCACTTTCCTGCTGTTTCTCTTTTTTCTTCTTTTTCTTCTCCTTTTTCTTCTTGTTTTACGCTTGGGATTGGCATTGTCAAAGTGGAGCACACAGAAACACAAATCGTGAAGTCTGAAAGAAACATGCAAGTTTAAAAGAGAAAAAAAGATGTGGCACTTGTTGCCTATATGAAACTTTATTTATTTTACCACAGGTGATGATTTGCAGCATGTCAGCTATTTTGTGGTGCTTTGTGCACACGCAACTTAGTTTAGATGTAGCAAACTTAAGCCCTCAGATTGGAGGACCATAGGTCCTGGTTTGTACACAGATCATTAACAATGGCTAGCTCTGGAATACGTGCAAGCAGAAAAAAACTTTTAACCTAATCCAGAATGGTGTACGGATGTGTTTCCAACTATGTGGTCCAAAGCTAGTGCTCTGAAACAATTCAGCAATAGCTTTCCTATCTTCACTGATCAACCTAACAACATGATCCCCAGCCAGCTGATGCTATCTAAGTAACTTAGAAACTACCAGAAAAAAAAAAAAAAAAAAAAAAAAAAAAAAAAGAAGAAAAAAAGAGAAGAAAAAAAAAAGGAGAAAAAAAAAAAAAAGAAGGAATACATGAGAAGCACCCAGAAAAGAATTAGGATAAAAAATGCGGAGTATGCTGGAATCCTTGCTTACTTGGAATCCTTCTCTCCATGTTTATCCTTAGACTTCTTTTTCTTCTAGAACTTGTGATATTTTTGCATTTTTTTCACCACCTAAAAGCTCCTTTTCTATCTTTCTGTCTTTCCTTTCTATTTCACTTTCACTACCTTCTGCACGGGTAGATTTTCTTTTTCTGTTTCCTTCTGTTTCATTTTTCTGGCGACAGTTCTCCAAATGAGCTGACACAGGTGGAAGCGCATGTCTTTCACGAGAATGTCTTCCAGAATGTTGCTGAGATACCGAGCAACGATGCAAGTCTGCTCGGGGTGTGCTAAAGCGACGTCCATCTTCATCTCTCAAGAGGGAACCGTGAGGCCATCCACTTTTGTAATGATAATGCTTATGTGACCTGCCGTAGTAAGTTGCAGTCCATTTGTCAAAGGCTGCATCGCCGTGAGAGAACTTTCTCTCTCTACTGTCTCCTGTCGCATGAGGTGAATAGTAATCATTGTAATAGCTACATCTTTCCCACCTCCGTGCTTCATCTCGATAGTATCTTTCTCTGCTCCAACTTCTTTCCCCTTTGGATCGGTAATATCTATTGCTACCTTGTTCTGATCTTCCTCCGCTGCCAGATCTGGACTTTGAATATTTGACTGCTCTTCTGCCATTCTCAGGGCTGTTTCTTTCACCAGGGAAAGATCTGCACCTGCTTCCCTCCCAGTGCTCCTGCTTGTGACGCTTTTGATGAACAACTTCCACGCTCTGAGAACACCTCCTCTTGCTGGAAGGACCTGCTTTTTGACTCTCCTTCTCTTCACTAGGAGCATGTTCCCTCTTGCTTTGGTAATGCTCTTTCTCAGTGTTTTTAGTCTTGTCCTTTCTACCTTGGCATCTCTCTGCAATAGCTGAGGAGGAAAGCTTTTTAGAGCTACATTCAGTGTCACACTTGAGAGAGGAAGTTTGCCGCAATTTCTCACCAGGCTCAGAAGACTCTTTGCCGTACAAAACGTTTTCTTTTGAAATGAGGTCACGTTCTTTTGATCTTCTTGGTTTCTCCTTGTCTCCACCGTCATCACATTGGTACTGTGCGAGGTATTCATCCTTCCCAGTAGATTTCGGAGGGTCCGCGACACTGCACAAAATAAAATCACATTTCTCACTTCTGCTGAAGGACGTGAAGATTAACAGTAAAACCTTCCAAAGGCAAACAAACAAACAAAAACCTCCAGACTACAGGAACACTCGCAGAGATATGCCATTTAGAAACCTCTCCTGTGATTAGGACACCTTCTTCAGCTCCCTGAGAAAGTGCTTTCTCCCCTCTTGCTTCTGAAGCCATTGCACTAAAAAAGCAAATGCATCCGTCTCCTTCCACCTGCTGCTCTGAGAAAAAAGGCATAGGGGCGAGCGGGGAACAGCCAGTGTTTCTCCAGACAGTGGAGAAAAATGGAAAAACATTCTATGAAGGAACACAAGTTCTCCTTGAGGCACCAACCTGCATCAGAGTGATATGCTCAGTGCTGATCATTAGTTCTGTTCGTAACGCTGGACATACAGCATGGAATTGTACTAATTTAAATCCTTCCATTAAATACTATTAGTAGACAGATAAAACCGTAACGAACTTCCATAAGGTCTTGTCTTAATCAGACTGTGCTCATTTTACCTCGTTTCCTCTGACAAGCTGTTCAGCTGGCTGGCTGTGAGGGACTCCGTGATGATTTCTCGATTGACTGAAGGCATAGCTCCAGGCATCTGCAATCAAAACGCACAAGTCAGCAGACAAAAAAATACTATTTGTAGTAGTACTGAGGACTAGTCTTGTCAGAATTTCTCCATTAAATGGTAAGCAAGACCGTTTTGAGTTGTATGCATTATCTACACTTCAAAGATAACCCCAACTCACCTCCCAAAATCTACTTTATGAAACTTAGGAATTTTTATCTCAGCTGAGCTTAAGTTGACAAGTTCTAATGTAAGCTCAGGTCTGCAAATTCTAATGGGATAATACCACAAAGTCTTACAATCACATTTGTGCTGTGTTTTCTCAGTATTTCACCTGAATTAGGAACACAATAAACACTCCCGAATACATCATAGGTGAGAAATTCTCGATGGAGCAAATCTATGTTTCAAGCAATCCATTTGTTTTAGAAAAGAACATCTCAGAAGGTTTAGCAGGTTCAACTCGGCAAGTGGAATCATCAAGTTTCAGTCCGTTTTCTTTCGATTCATTAACTAACCTAATAGCACCATTTAGTGAATCGGTTTTTGGCAGCTCATGCTGGGATCTTCCTTCGTCAGCATTCTGACAGGAAGAACCGGAATGCTGCAATGTACGGACTACCTTTCCAACCAAAATTCCATTAGAGGACATTGCATTGCAATTCCTTTTAAATAAGCCCTTTTACTCCTCCTCAGACTTTCCTGAAGATTCTGCACCGTAAGGGACTGTGTTATCAGAGCTGAGTTTAGGATTTTCATTCACTGTTGGCTCCACAAAAATCTCATCAGAAACTTTTTTGCTTGTTTGCATTTGCTTCATTTGCATTACCGAATTTGTAATTGTGGATGAAGGAACAGCCTGGTAGAGATCTTCGTCCTCCGCAGCACTGCTAAGACAGTCAGGCTGTGACACAGTCCGACGAGCAGGCAATTTATTGTGAATACTGGTGGTGATCTTCTGTTTTCTTGACGGATCAGTAATTGAAGGCCTGGTAATTGTCTGGTTTTGAACACAGGCCATCGGTGGTGCTGAAGATGGCCTTTTTAGGGTGACACCAGTGGTCTTTGCGTCCTCTTTTATGGATCCATTTCCATTTAAACGGCTTGAATTCTGTATTTAAAAAGAAGAAATGGCAAGATGGATTAACGCAAACACTGCATTTAACATTTTGAAACACAAAACTCTCCTACTGAGTATTTCTACAAATGGTCTTAACACCTACAAAGAAAAACACACTGCCCTTTAAAGATAAATGCAAGTCCAATAAGCGTATTCAATTCCTGCTTTTGGTTTACAGCCGATTGGAATCAAATTAACATCATCTTTGAAAACCAGCCAAACAACTTAACATTACCTGCTGCTATTCCCAAATATATTTATTTTCCCCTTTAAACATACCCTGAAAAGCCTGAAGGAATTGTTCTGGTGCTCAGGAATAAGACAATTAGTTTTCCCTGTCTTAGCTAAAGTGACGACGATAGGAAAAACAAGTCCTCTTTTAAATGATTCGAGGATTAGTACACTCTGCTTAAATTGTCAAAGAGCGTAGCTCTCTGTGCTTTAGAAAGCTGTCTTGGAGGTATAAAGTAATGGAGTCGCATGGCTGCACAATTTAGCAGTAACCACTGTTTGAATGACTCTGGCTGTAGCATGAAGGCTGTGAAGAAAGCTGCAGCATGGGAAGGAAAACAAAACTAAGATGCTGAAAACCAAACAAAAAACCCCACACCAAACCCCAAACCCACTAGCAGTTTGGTGCCGTTACCTGCCCTCCCACTTCCCTGAATTACCTTAATCATATGAGGAAGAAGTCGTGGTCCCATAAATCCAGCCTGCTTACTATTAGCCCCCTGCTGACCAGGAGGGAATGAACAGGGATAAGATGGTGCTGGCAAGTAAAACGCACGTTCTCCAAGTGTCAAATCATAGCGCCTTCAGAAAAGAGCAGTGATCGTAGTTTAGTTTTTCTTTCAGCCTACTCTTGGATTAAATCCCATCCTATAATTTTAGAGGAACAGTTCATACGATATGGAAGCCTTCTCTACAGAAGGCTTCGCCAAGACTACAAACTGAAAAGGAGAGAACAGTCTTCCTACTAAGACTATCACTTTCAGAACAATAATTCATTCTTACACGACAGATGACCTTCATTTTTCTCCTTCTCTAAATTAGCCAGCTACAGGTAACACATAGATAGCAATTTACACAAGTGCTGCAGTTTCAGGCCAAGCAACAAAAGATAATAAATGACACAGAGAATTTCAGGTTAGACAGAACTGAATTAGACAAATAATAATCTTTCCCTGGGATAGCAAGATAAACACTTGCAAAACAGAAAAATATCAATAACAGGAAAGTAAATCTCTTCTGAACACATGTTAAGATTTGTTATTACCTGATATAAAAAAGTATGTAAGCTTGCTGACCAAGAACTCTCTTAATGTCAGTACGGACTACTTTAGCATCATTCATCTGATACCAAAGTCCATTACCAGCCTGCAAATAAAGACAACCATTTCTTTAGGTGAATTGCACGTGTTCCAAATGAAATCACGGATAGGAACAAAATACACACGTGTCAAATAAAAATATAATGAAATCTTTTTCCCTAGAAACAGTAGCTGCTAGTCACGCTTTCACTGGTTTGCCAGCACAACCTTTACCCTGTTAGAAATGCTGTTGACTTCTACCTTTACATAGCATATATAGTGTCCTGAGTGACAGCTGACACCGTGATGTACCAGCACCGCGTATAAGGCATAGAGCAGTGGTTCTCCCATTGACTGTGACATGTAGGCTCTCAGGTCCAAATACTCCGGATATTTCACCTCCTAAAGAGAGACCAAGAAGATAGAAAATTATCCCAGAGTACTTCGTGGACTAGCCAGAGAAAAACACTTCCAAAAAACACAGACTAGAATTTATTTCTAGAATATATTTCTAGAAGATATTTCTTGATTCACTACAAATAAGTCTTCCCATAAACAATGTTTAAGACTAGAAGTTGCAGAGAACTGTTTCCTGATGAATCAGCCTTCTCAGAGGAAAGCATATGCTTCTTGTCAAGCGGGAACTTTATTGATATTAAGAGAAAGAATAAGCCATAGTCGTTAGTCTACAATTACTGTCTGAAAATATAAACAACTTTCAGCTTTGGGGGATGTCCCATTACACGATGATGTAGTTGCATTACAGTGGTAAATATACCTTGTTGATCTTTCCACCTGTGAAATCTGCAAATCTTTTCAGTGATATTGTGAGAACCTTGGAAGAACGGTGTATGGTAAATCTCTTGGATGCAGGAACCATCTTATTACACCTTAAAAACAAGCAGAGATAAGTGTTTGAAGGCATCTTCTTTTTTCGCCCCCAAAACAAACTCGTTTTAATGTCTCACGCATGCCTATGCTATTTGAATGACATTTACTTGCATAATAGGTTGGTCTTTTTTCTTTTCATAAACCCATGCACTGCGTGTCAGGTTTGTTAATACAGTGAAGAAGGTAAATTCTCCCAAAACCCCGGGCATAGCAGGAACAGGAATCTCTCACGAAAGGGTATTACCAGGTTGGATGGCAAGGTACCATTTCTTGGTCTACAAAAGTGGCTATTTGAACTCCAATCCTGAATACATTCTTTCAGCTTTCAAGGGAAATACAAATAATGAAAGTGGAACGAGAGAGCCTTGGTCCCCAGGACTAGAAATTGCAAATAATCTCCAACATAGGTCGTCTATCAACATCAAAAATACAACAGAAGCACATGGTCATTCTACAGGAGGGAGACATTTAACAGTAGGAAGTCTTCATGTACTGAGCTTCATGTACTGAGCTTCATGTACTTCATGTACATGTACTTCATGTACTGAGCTTGTCTGGAAAGACACTGAAACTGTCTGCCATCCTTTGAAACACAATAGTTCAGTTTGATACATTGCCCGCTCCAAGGTAGGACCTACAGTGTAAGCAGTGAAAATTAGCCACTAGCCCAGAGAACAACGGAAACTGGGCAGTTTACATCAAGAAAAGTACTGTCGAGAGCTAATAAATAGAAAGAACAAAAGTATCTCTTTTTGAATTCTGATGGCAAAATACGAGCCAGAGAATTGCAAACCCATAGGGAATGCCTCTGAACAAGACTTCCCCCCTCCAAAGAAACAAAAATCCAAGTGTTTTATAAACTTCCACAAAACTCGTAAGTAGATCCAAAGTTTAGAGGTAGTCCAACAGAGTCATGCAACATATAAAACTGACATCTAGGATTAAGACCTAATTCGTCAAAATCTTACTCGCTACATTTATAGCAATTCTCTCCACCCAGCTCTTCAGGTTTCACAAAGAGTTCCAGAGCTCTGGTAACAGATGAAACCGCCTAGAGGAGTGAGAAAGAAGAGCGTAAAGTCACCGTAAATTCAAAATTCCAGAGACGTACTAGTAGTTTATAAGAGAATCTTACTAACATACTCCAGCGATCTACTATGAGCACTGTGAAGAAGGAGGCAGAAAGAGCATGCTCAGCATTGACCTCACCTGGAAGTCATTTGACTTCGGAACAAATACTTTTCCAGTAGCCTAGACAGCATCTATAGTGTGCTTTGTCATCAATACTGGGGACAAATTCATCAGTCTAACAATTAGATGTACATTGGGGTAGAACAACAGAGAAGTATGACAGCATTATAATTTTTGCAGAAAGAGAATTCTTTCCCCTTAAACCCAATGCAAATGTGGAGACTATTTACATGGGCTCCACAGAAGGACAAAGTCCAATCCACTTCCTTAGCACCACCAAGCTCTTACGTTTTAACATTATATGTGGTTTGGTTTTTTAAGGTAAACAAGTTTAATTTAGAAAGTTAGGCATGTACTTAAACATCATGAATTATATTTAGAAAACATCTTACCTTTATATCCAAAGTGATATCAAGAAATGCCTCATACGTATCCGAAACTGCTTTGCAATTCAAGCACTTCACTGGAAGCAAAATATAAATGCTTAACCTTATGTGAAGGAGACTAACTGTCCAAATTCAAGTTGTTGACAGATACTACTTTAGACAAACTACAGACTGCTTTACTACCGACAAAAGACACAGATCAGTTCTAAGGACAGGAATATTTTTTAAAGTACCTCTCGATCTTAGAAATCCTCCAAATATTTGATGAATGATGGTGGTAGCTTGAGAAGATCTGTCCAATCTGGAAATAAATTATAATCAGACCTCAGAAGATTTAAGGCGCAGAGTTAACTCTTCAAAGAGTTTTATGAAAACTAAGGATGATGTAGACTTTCGTTGCTGATAGTAAATAAGGCACTAAAAGGTGCTAGAGATCATTTTTGATAGTAAATAAAGGACTAGAAGGTGCTAGAGAATGTATGAAAGTGAACTTGTTTATGCTTACTCGGTGCTTCCATTCAAGCACGCTTCCTGCATAGCATCAACAGTATAGCGCAAGAACTCGTGTGCGTCTTCTTGACTGCCAAAACGGAAATGTTGTCCTATTCCTAAAGAAGAAGATGATAGCATTCACCTCATTTAAAAATGAAATCATTCTTGTATTTCTAAAATCTCTCTTCTTTCTAGTGTTAAAACCACTTATACACATCAAATAAGTATTTGAAGATTACAAGCTATCGAAAAGAAACACATCTGAAGCCACTTACGACTGAGATTACTGATAACATGCGTAGGCTCGATGGCATCAACAGTGCAACGCAGGGCCTGGTTAATGTGAGTCTCCATTGTGCACATCATGCAAAAATCTTGTTCACGACCTGAAGAGTGAAAGAAGAAAGCATCCCAGTCCAGCAAAATATCCATAACTACAAACAAACATCTAAGTAAAATTTAAACTATAGATACGATATCCACTCTCCTTGCTACATTCTATTCTCCCAAGATGCCAATGTCCCAACAGTCTTGTAACATTTCATTTCACACAACTTTACAGAATAAAAATATCCACTAAGCCTGTATTCAAATGCATTTTGTGATGAGAAATCTAAAAGACTACTGCAAAGTCACATTTGTAAAGGCTGACAGGAATGTGAACTCCACAGGCTGAAAAATGTATTACTCTCTAAAATTACTACTAAATGCATTACTGTCCAATGCACTTCATTATTCCCACGAAGCAATAAATGATCCTTTAATAAATACATAAATAAATAAATAAATAAATTCATTCATTAAACAAACAGTGCATTAATTGCACTCCGTATGCTATTCGGAGCCCACTGCTAATACAGTGCTCAAAGCCAGCTTCTACAGGTAAAATCAGGCAAATAAGCTTGTCTCAGAATCACTGCTGTTCTTTCACCTTCAGAGCTGTCCAACAGATTTGAAATACTCTTAGAAAGTACTCACATGACTGGCCGTGCTCGAGAGAAAGCATGTAATTGGCAAGTGGGGGTGTGTAGGTCAAACACTGTAGAGTAGCATTAAGAAAACATGTGTTGCCAAGATTGTACAGGCCAACTCCAACACTTTGTGTTTCTCGCCAATCCATACAAATCTTCTCAGGTGGAAAAAGAATGCTCTGTGGTGGAGCAATTCCATCATTAACGACTGCAAGAAAGTTAAATTTAAAAAGAGATTTTGTTTGTTTGTTTCTAAGGAAGGTATTTAAAAAAATACTATTCTGCAGGAGCACCTAGAGGAGCTAGCTACAATCCAAGCCAGAAGAAAATTATTGCAGACAGCTTTAATACCGCCAAATTCAAATTGGCTGGTCAACACAATGTTTTGGGGAAAAAAAAAAAAAAAAAAACAGCTTTCGTCAACCATTTTAATTTTTCTAAGGCAAGGCTAACTGCCATTCTGTTTGTAGTACCTAATGCCAAGTTCCTCTCCATCTATAATCTTTAACCTGATTAACTCAACTACTGTTTTTTTCCTTATTATAACTTAAACCACAAGCTTAGACTTGAAATTATACGGAAAAAAGGTAAAAACTAGTAACTAGGAATGACGGTACCCCTACAGATACCAGATCTTTTCCTGAGCAATGTTATCATTCAAAAAACGTGTGAAAAATGGAAGCTGTGAATAGCAACAATCAAACACTTTTCTTTGCAAAACGGAAAAGACATGGATGAATCTGTGCATTACAAAAAGCTCCCCATATTTCTCTGTTGACTGTAAATATATCAAAATTAATTTCTGTAACATCAGTCACTTCAGTTGCCTTAGGGGATTCGCTTTTGAAGTCTTTGTTCACACTAGTCCCCTTCTCTATCAGTGCAACAAGTAAGAACTGCATTTTCTACTTTTGCTTTGAAGAAAATGGAGTCAGGATAAAGCTCACACTTACTTAGATCTCTTGGGGCAAAAGCCTTAGATTTTTCAGATGATCTACAGTAAATAGCACCTCCACGTCCTTGGGCCACAGAGACTTGGCTTGAATCTTCTGCAGGCGGTATCTGGCCCCAGTTTGCGGTGCGTGACATCAGTATTTTAGTACTTGGTTTCTTGGATTTGCCAGACCGCCTTGAAGAGGGCTTTTTAGACTTTGAAGATTTGGGCTTCTTAACTACGGTCATTGTTGACATCTGCGACAGAGACAGAAGTTCTGGTTGACGTAAGAATATCAAGAAGCATTCCAAGAAGAAAAGAATAGCAGAAGTCCTGTCACTTAATCTCAAAGAAACAGCCTTAAGAACTAAATCGCTGGTATGAATGATTTAAAAAGAATCCCCAAACTAAACACACAAAGTGAAAATTTCCATCTAAACTCTATCGGTATTACTTTTAGCTTCTGCAGAACTAGTGGCTGATGCCATTTCTTTCACTTCCGTAGGATTTTAATCCATTACAACTCTGGAGTCTTTTTAATATAAAAATGTAGAAGACTTTCTCTGAGGGGAATCAGTTATTTATTGATTTCCAGAGTTGCACAATTATCTGTTAATTATTACCTATGATCTAATAGATAATTGTTGCAATTATCTATTGCTGGCGTTAGTAATGGAACACTATTACTTCACTGCCTGCGTTTTTCTGTTTCGTGTGCACAAAGGTACCCAGAACTCACTGCTCCTTTTCTTCTGTCTTTCCAGGGATCGCCCTCTACCTCACTGTCTACTGCACCAATCATGAGGGGTTTGTTGTTATTCTATAATGAGCCTAGCTTTTAAATACACCTTTTCTGGGCGTCACTTTGTGATAGCAAGTTAATTTGTGAGGGCTCCTCAGTCTACATCATGTGGTCGCTTTTTCCAGGTGAAAAAGCGGAGCCGTAAGTGGCAGTACACTAAAGCCCTGGCATGTTGAGATCCAAGAAGAGAGATGTTTGGCCCTCCTTCTCACTCCTGGGAACCATATACCTCAAAACCCACAGAGGATGGGCTATATCTCAGAGAAATCTTGGGAAAGGAGAGCATGAAGAGCACGTTTGCAAATTTATTTCTCCCTGGGCTTCTTCTGCTTCTCCACGAAATACGAGTTTGAATATAACTTTGGCAGCAGTACTTCTGGTGTTTTACTCCTACCACATTTAAAACTCCTACAAAAAACTGAAACGTTAGACTAAAAAGCAGCTCTTTCCGTTCTGCTTTGTAAAGTTGCACGTTTTCCTCATGCAAAACAACAGGGGAATGTAAGCTAGAAACGGAAATGCTGAATGTAAAACAAAACAAAACAAACCTCAGCCCTCCAGGACAAAAGCCAATAACTGCTACAAAGTCCTTTTTAAAATGCTGATTAGGTTTCAAGGTGATACCGCTTTAAATAAGCATAATTGTGTGTCCGTAGGCAGAAGCATCCATGACAGGATGAACTTCTATACTTCATGTTTTGTTACTGTCTTACTGTAGCACACAGGGACTTGTTACCTATAGGGAAACCACTAACCTAATGGAGCGTTTAAAACATAAGCTAGTTTGTTATACCAAAATGACTGAGAGAACAAAGCATAAAGTGCTTTCAGATTTCTAGCACGCCTTGATTGCTATCCATTAAACTTCACACACGTTAAACAAAACACAGTAAATAAGAAAACTCCTAGTCCCACAGCTGGCAAATTATGTGCAGAGGTTGTAACTAGAACTTTTTTCCCTTGACATTTTACATTTAAGATTGATTTTAAATCCATTCTATACACACTTTCCGTTCCTGAAAAAACAATACGCAAACCTGAAAAATGCATTTACACGAGAAATGAAGTCGTCCTTGTCCGACTGGAAGACTAAGGTGACAGCTCCTGGGCTCAGGGATTTTCAGATAAGCTCCGATCTTCACCAGTGACAGCTCCTTTTTTCGGATTGAAAGAGAAAATGTTTCAGCAACACACTGAAAACACACTTAAGGGACAAGAAACAAAATTAAGACTGTAGTGAGAAGGAGAAAAGAAAAACAACACTGGGGAAGAAAGGAAAAGGTAAAGGAAAAAGGAAAAAGGAAAAAGGAAAAAAGCCTTGATCTTTATACTGACCAACGAGATAAGCCTTACACATTTTTAAGTTTATTTTTGACAACTGATTGAGGCGTTACCAGGTATTAAGTACGATTCAAGAGCAAATATTAACACTAGAAAGAAGAAATCCGATCCACCACCACTGTTTCAAAATACATCCATTTCTAATGTGGAGATAACGTCTCTCTGACAAGGTAGTAGAAAAACTGTAAATACCGACAGAGCTTCCTCTCCCGATGTTCCATATACATACCGATGCTGTTCCTACACCTACGCTCTGAGCATAAATTTATGTTGACATGAGTATCGGGTGTTACTCCTCTCTTTGTTTGCCTTGAGAGACACACCTCTTGTCCACTGAAAAGTAAACTCAAGATTCCAGATCAGTTAAGACAGTTGCTATCCCCCCATTCAGAGTTCTGCAGCAGCACTGTTCAGATGTGTTTAGCAGTCTCTTTAGAAAACGTTATCACTTAGGACCTGCTTCTCAGTAGGTACACGTTTGGCCTCCGCTTAGCAGAGAGTCAATCCCAGCTTAAGCTTTCGTACAAGAGCCCCTTCACGAAACGGACTTGGGCCCTGACATAACTGAGCTTAACCTTTAACCTTGAAGCTTCCTTAAAGAAGGAAGCAGCACCCAGGCCAGGAAATAGAAATTAATCGTCACTTTACCCTGAAACGCAGTGAGCTATTCTGTGCTGGCAGGATTGCTGCCGGACTGGCCGACGAGGCGGCGGGCAGCTCCCCGGGGCCACAGGGCCTGTCACAGGGAGCCGCCGGAGGTCTCCAAGGTCCGGGAACAGCGGCAACAGCGGCAACAGCGAGGACAGAGGGGACAGCAGCAACAGCAGCAGCCACCTCAGCCAGGGCCGTCTCCACAACCGCCAAAACGGTCTCGGAATGCTGCCGAACTCGGAGCTCCAGCGTGACGCCTTTTGAACCTGGCCGCTGGAAGGACCTGCTTTTTGACTCTCCTTCTCTTCACTAGGAGCATGTTCCCTCTTGCTTTGGTAATGCTCTTTCTCAGTGTTTTTAGTCTTGTCCTTTCTACCTTGGCATCTCTCTGCAATAGCTGAGGAGGAAAGCTTTTTAGAGCTACATTCAGTGTCACACTTGAGAGAGGAAGTTTGCCGCAATTTCTCACCAGGCTCAGAAGTCTCTTTGCCGTACAAAACATTTTCATTAGAAATGAGGTCACGTTCTTTTGATCTTCTTGGTTTCTCCTTGTCTCCACCGTCATCACATTGGTACTGTGCGAGGTATTCATCCTTCCCAGTAGATTTCGGAGGGTCCGCGACACTGCACAAAATAAAATCACATTTCTCACTTCTGCTGAAGGACGTGAAGATTAACAGTAAAACCTTCCAAAGGCAAACAAACAAACAAAAACCTCCAGACTACAGGAACACTCGCAAAGATATGCCATTTAGAAACCTCTCCTGCGATAAGGACACCTTCTCCAGCTCCCAGAGAAAGTGTTTTTTCCCCTCTTGCTTCTGAAGCCATTGCACTAAAAAAGCACACGCATCTGTCTCCCTCCACATGCTGCTGCTCTGAATAAGAGCCAGAAGATTCAAAACCACCCTATTTGGTCTCCCCACATAGCCGAAAAAGACACCAGTTGAAACAGAGTTTTCTACCTCTCTCCCAAGAATTTACATTCACATATCTTGTGACTGCAAAAATAGAAGGCGGGGCTCAGGAGGAACAGCCAGTGTTGGAAATGAAAAAAAGCAGCCCGTTTCTTCAGAGTCTTAAGCCTATGCTACTAAGAAAAAAAAAAAAAAAAAAAAAAAAAAAACAAGAGGAGAGGAGAACAACAGCGGGAAACTTACCTATCCACAGTTGTTCAATTGCAAAGCCTCCGCTGGAGGATCAACAGCTGTGAATTCAGCGTGCTTAGGAGAAATCAGATCTACGTCTGAACCACAACTGTTTCAGTAGCATCACTAACTTATGTTACTCTGAAGAAGCAGTCAGCACCGTTTCTATGTTAGGAAATAGCTGAACAGTCTGTTATTCACAGGAATTATTCAGGCAGGCTTCTTTAGGAAGGCTGGGTTTCACTAGAACATTGCTCCGCAAGTCCCTTCTATTCCTTTTCCCCTTAGAATCTGGGGATGTTTCAGCTAAAAAGGAGGGCAGAAACACTTTCCGTAGGTCTCCACCATGTAGTAAAACAGTGCTGTGTACCTGGTTAACTTCTGCAACCAGCAAAGCATTGCTATTTGCAGCAGTGCCCTGACCCCAGCCTCTTGCTGAGCTCCGTCCTGTGCTGCTCGGATGCTCCCGCTGCTCAGACACGGGGGCTTAGAGAGCCACCGGGCCAGCACAAGCCCCCGAGCTCACTGTCAAACTTCACTTTTGGCATCTTTCACTTCACCAGCGCCGCCGGACGAGGAGCCCAGCAATGCCTGACGCCGCTCCGGGCTCACCTAAATGCGGGGCAGGAAATTCAGATTCAAAGCTGCGAAGGTTTTTCTTAGTGAAAGCATGGAATGAGTGGCCATCGGTGACTAACCTTACAGGAAGGCATTCACTTTGTGAATGCTGCAGTGAGTGAAGACTGAAGGCGTTTTCTGAGTGACCTAAGGAGAGCCCTCCCCGAAAAGCAGGACGTTTTATTGTCTATGTAACATCTCCTTTGAAGGCTCGAGCATGAGATACACCAGGTTTAAAATCTCAAGACACGGATCTGCCACCACAGAAGCAATACATTTCATCTACTAAGCCTAAATACCGTATTTTGCCTCCTCTGTAGGTTTAAAAAAACACGGCCATGCTTGAAGGAATGCATTCTCAGATATTCTACGTATTTACAGTGCTTTAATTAATACCACAGACATGTTGTGCTGTTGAGGGGAATTTGCAATTACATTTTCATTTCCAACCAAACGCAGCCTGACACAAATTGGGAGCAAAAGGAACTAATATCTGGAAGCCGGGATATGCATCATTCGCCATTTTCTAAGAAAATGACAAAAATATAAAACCCCAGCAGTCTGAGAACGTGAGCGCTGAGGTAAAGGCCTGATCAAACAAACGCGCACAACTATGATTTGTCCTTTTAACTCAGCAAAAGTCTGCAAACTGCCATGGTAGCAAATGAGGAGAAGGAGCTGGTATTTACAGAAGTTGCAGCTGAAGATTCAGATAAACCATTCGGGTCGATGCTCCCTTCCTGCAGGTTTAAGCTGCGGTCACATCGCCTATTTCAAACCCTTTTGATTTCTACCAGTCACCCCAGATCCCACCTATTCTGCACGTTTTCCAATCAATGAATTCGCTACATGATTTCTGGGGCAGAAGAGCAGGCCTGGTGAAGAGGAGCATGCCTGGTGCCATCATTCAATCAAATCAAAAGCGTCCAGGAGAAGCCCGGGGTGTGGTACTCACAGGGAATGTTTGCGAGCGGCCAAGTTCAGCAGAAGAGAATAGGCAGGACTGGAAGCCCAGGGGAACGAGATGCATCTGTTGTTGCAGGCAGCCCCAGCAAAATGTTACAGCTTCACTAGCCTGGGGCATGATTCCCCCCTTCCCTTTTCACAGCCAAGTACAATATTAGCTTGCCTTTTCTTTTTTTTTTTTATTATTATTATTTTTATTTCTTTTTGCCATCGTCAGGCTGAGGCCGGCTGAGAATATTTTGTGTCTAGACTAATAAATGTTTGTGCAGATTTTGCAAGAGCGGCTTATGGGAACAGAATCCACTTTTTGTTTTCTGCTGGAGGAAAAAAAAATAAAATAAAAATAAAGGAGGAGCATTAAAAGCAACCAAGCACCCCCGTGCATTTGTTTGAAATTGCATATTACGGTGCTGCTATTTTATGTGCAATCAATACATAATTTGGAAGAAAAAAATGCTTTTAAAATTCAGAGCTATCCCTGAGCAGCTAAGGTTCTCTTGGAAACTGAAGGAGGAGTCTGAAATTATTGTTCTTTTGTTTGCCTCCCCCAGTGGGAAAGGCAGCACACAAGTAGAAACCACTGTGCTTTGAGGCGGCATGAATCATTAAGAATAAAGATTCCTCCCCCCCCTCCCCCTCCAATTAAACATGAGATATTAAAACTGAATCTAGGACAAAGGTAAACTAAACAGACTCCTTCCTTCCCAGGCAGTCAGTGGGTTAAATCAAATATCAAAGGGGCAACATCAACCTTATAACTTCCTCTGCCGAAATTAAAAAAAAAAATAAAGGTAACTTCTATTTTGCCTGCCCCGACCCCAATCGCATCGCCCGAATGGGTGCAAACTGCTGGGATATGTGAGGGCCCAAGCCTACATTTTCCCTTTTTCGTATTTGTTGGAGGAGGGCGGGGTATCTCCAGATGAAATGGCTGACCGAGCTTTTTATTTCCTCGCTTTGGGTGGAAATGACTGAATCTTTCCAGGCAGCGGAGCAGTGCTCGACCGGCTCCCTCGGCCTCCCCGCGTGGGAAGAGCTCTGCCGGGAGCAGCCCGCGTAACCCTCAGATGCCAGCCCCATCAGGATTAGGTCCAGCAATGGGATGTTGGCTCCTCTAAGTGAGGACGCATCCTCTCGAAACACATACACAGAGATTTAAATGAGATATTCCCAAGAACACCTGCCTATTCTTTCAGCACGTGTGCAAAGAGTAAATTCATTTTACTTCATTCCTCTTTTTCTCAACTCTCCCCTCCTTCCTCCGGAAGGAAACAGACAAGCAATATTAGCAGGGCCTTCCTTTTCCCCTGGTGGTGTCCAAGAACGCGAGAATTGAGAAAAGCGACTTGTCAGGAATCAAGTTTAAGAAGAGTGTTTGTGGACTGCGAGGTAAAATACCGGAAGCTGTAATCAGAAACACAACTTTTAACTAAAAAAAGCTTCTTTCCATTGTAAATTATTCCAGTTAGTGAAATAACAAATTAGTTCTCTGCTCAGCCACAGCCTCCTCCACCAAATTTAAGTAAAACCTGCAAAGAAGTCAAAGTTGTAAAACATTTGTCAGATGCAAGGGGCAGCGTTGCGTGGGTTAGCATCACGCTCAGATGCCCACAGTACCAACAGGTGCTTTCTTTCCAGAGGCACTGGCTCCTCCACGAGTTCCCCGCACGAAGAACTGAAGAAGCTGCAGGCAGGGTGAGCCTTCCTCAGTCCTCATCCTCACAGCAAGGAGTACTGGGGACGGGGAGCTGTGTTTCGGCTTGCTAAGAAGCAGAAACCCCCCGAGTTTTCAGGCGGGCTCCGCTCAGCTCCCCTTGTGACTGCTGCTCGGGACACGACCCTGCCTTGCTCAGCACCCTCGACTCCAGCAGGTGCTGCTGCTGGCAGCTGCCCTATGTATACAAAAAAAGAAGAAACCAACACAGTATTTTCCTGCTTTTAAGTATATCCCAAAGATTTACTAGGCATTGTGACGTTCTGCAGAAGCCCACAGCTGTAACTAAGGTTTGTGGGGTGTAGAGGGGCTGGGGGCTAAACAAGGCCAAGAAGAGCCACATCTCCTCCCCGGTTGTCTCCCCTGTACTCTTTTTAGGACATCCAACATTCCCAGATCTCGTTTTGTCCCAGTGACCAAACAGGAGCCTGGCACTCATGCACTACGCCTTAAAACCTCTACAAACCGTGCGCTTAAGTCACAGCACTCATTATAAGCCGGCAGCTCTTTCTGGTCTCACAAACTATATGTGGCTTGAGAGATGCTCTCCAGATTCAGGGCGCTGAACACCTGCAGCCTTTGCCATAACCATGACAAAGTTCAGGAGCTCCCTGCTGGCTCCAAGGCTGGCTCCAGCAGCGGCTTCAAGCTGTGGGTCAAGAAGGCCAAGACACCCAACGAGAACCTGCAACACCAAGTGGCTTTCTGGAACGGCTCCAAACACAACTGGAAGCCTGTTGGTTTTTTTGGAAGTGAGCTCTTGTGGACCTGTTAGGTGCAAGCAGAAGTCAAACTCTCAAAGCATGTTTGCATCATTAAGCTCTCCATGATCTATCTCCAAGGTCTTCTAAGAGCTAGTAGCAACGTGGTCAGAGTTCTTGCCTGTTTTTCCCTTCACGTTCTTCCACGTCAGCAGCCCTGTGCTCCCTTTGGGCTGACTTCCAGAGCTGGGTAGAAAGGATCCCCTGGAAGCAGAGATGCTGCTTTATGCAACACCTTGCAGCTCACTGCACTCTGAAGGGTACACGAAAAGAGGTGAGTGGTCCTGGTGTGGTTCCTTCCAGCTCTCAGAAAGGCAAGAGAACTGGAAATGAACCATCAGCCAAAGGGAGGCACGGCGCAGCCTTACGAAATGCCATCTGGCTGCTACAGGATAAGGAAAGGAGGCATTTTTGGTGGCTCCCATCTCCACAGAAAAAGAAACAACTATTTATGCAGCAGAGTGGTTGGAGTATTTCAGGAGGCCCTGAGCTACCCCAAAAACCAACAACGAAACCACAAACCAAACCGAAACCAAACCAAACTAACATGATGGACTGCAATAAAAGATGAAAATCAGAATTAATACTACCAATGACAATAAAGATGTTGAAAACTTGAGTCATCACATCCCTTGTGTAGACTGCAGGAGGAAGCACCTTTAGTGCCTGATGTGACAGTGTCAGAAAGTTAATTAATAACACCACAAAACTGGATTCCTGTGAGCACACACTCGGCAAAGGCGATACAACCGACAGCCGGACTTGAACACTGATACTGGTACCTGACTGGGAAACAGCGAGGAAACAAAGGGAGGAGGGGAAACCGTGCTATCCTGAAAATTGCATCACTTGTTTACAAGTCACCGGCAACTCCGAGGCAAACCATCTCGGGCATTTATGGATCAGTGACCTCACGTCTCTGGCACAGGACGGAGAGGGAATACCGACCGTGAGTTCACAGAAGGGAATAGCGCGTCCAGGCCCTCCTGCACTCCGCCAAATGTGGTCAGAATGTCCCCTCCCCTCATCACCCCAAAACTTATCACGTAGGACTTCTATTAAACAGACCCCAAAGAGCTCGTTCTGTCAATTTTGCAACAGGCTCAGCATTTCTCAAAATTAGAGAGGCTAACTTCATAATATACAAAAATACTGCATCTGGCACAGGGGAATTCTCAGCTAGACTTCAGCCTTGAGACAAAGCAAAACTGACCATAGAAATAGAGATTGGCCAGAGCTCAGCCACAAGAGAGTATGCCTCCGTTATATTTATTATGTGCAAACAGAACTAGAAAAACAGTTTACACTGACTTGCTGCTTTAGAAGTTAGTTCCATAAAGATGGAAGAAATTCTCAACTCAAACTTGAAGAAAGCATCAGACTTCAAAACCAGCCGTAGATCTTTGAAGTAAGACTGTTATGAATTCAGAAGTCACATCCAAACAAAAAGATCATTTATATTAATGGTAACTAGATTAAAAAAAATTTAATCCTGTCCCTCAGGCTTTGTAAGTGACTGGGGGAAAAACAGCGCAAGGATAGTAATAAGCCTAAGTGAAACACCACAAACTGCTAAGGGAAGCAAAAGACCCAAAGAAACAGCCTTTTTGGTACATTAGGAACAAAAGGAATCCTAACAACAGCACAAAGTCCATCACTTGACAGAAATTCTTCAGCGTAGAGAAATTTACAAAAGGCAGAACCGTTCAAAACCAAGCTCTAACAGGCTCCAGGGACGCATGGACACGCAGCGATAAACATCGGTTTTCCCAGTAATAACCAGCAGAGATAAATGACGACAATTACGGCTAGCAAACGGAGCACTGGATGCAGCTGAAGCAGGCACAGGTCATCGAGGGCTTGGCAAGAGAAGAGAGAGCCCAGGAGAGCCACAAGAAGCATTCAAGGAGTAGGAAAGCCTCACAAAGAGAATGCGTGCCCTACCTCCAAGTGTTATGTCTCAAACTTGTCTTTGTTAAACAAGCACAGTGCACAGGTGCTTTATGGAAATGCAAAGGGCTTTTTGGCTGAGGAAAGCTAGTAAGACTGCCAGCCTGAAGTTAGCAGTCACCTCGTTTAGAAAAAATGGCACCTCCTTCTAACGAGCTCCGGAGAACCCAATTAACAGCGTAACTGGAAGAGGCTGCCTTGCTGGCAATGTTTCAAGACGGTAACAAATGGGTTTTCTACATAATGTCTGCTTGTTCGGGGAGGTTTGGACTTACAGCCTATGGCATTTAGGTCCTGGGGTTTGCCTCATACAGGTTGTTCTCCACAGCTGGACCAGGTTCCTCAGAGCACCCACCAGCTCCTCGTGCGTGAAACCCCTCTGAGCAAACACCAACACAGCACAGGCTGCTGCTTAACACCAGCAGCGCAGCTTTCCAAACTCCCCTCTCCTTTCCCCCTCCAGCGGGCTGCTCGTGTTCACCTCAGGCCTTCCACAACAAAGCCCCCTTTGCACGGATCGCCGTGCACTTTGACAGCCCCAAGGCGCTCTCTGGGGCGCCTGTCCCGGCTGGGACCGCCACCTCAGCCTTGACTCACCCTTCAACGAAGCCAAACTCCTCCGTCAAGCCTGACAGGGAGCCCCAGCACCTACCGGGCAGCGCTGACAGCCGCAGCCTCTCCGCTCCCTCAGCGCCCCGCCGCCGCCTCCATTAGGTGCCTCGCCCCGCCGGCTGCCAATCTCCAGCGCCGCGCAGCACCTGGGGGTCAGCCGGGCGTCAGGGCGGCCCCTGGTACCGCAAAAGCCCCCGGCACCGCAAAACCCCCCGGCAGGGCTGGGGACATGGCCCCGCTCCCCTCCCACCGCCACACCGAGCGCGTGTGTGTATATATAGAGGGGGGGGGAGCCCGGTCTCGGCTGGCTCCGTCCCGTTTCAAGGCACGGAAAGCGAAGTTGCTCGCCCTGCCCGTGTGCCCCCCATACCCCCGGCTCTGTCACAGCCCAACCGCGCCCCGTTCCCCCCTCACAGAGCCGGGGAAGGGGTGCTCGCAGCCGCCCCTCTCCTCAGGGCCGGCCGGGGGAGCGCCTCGCCTTCTCCCCGGGGGTCTCCCGTGGCCGCTTGGGGTCGCCTCCCGCAGCCGCCTCGCCCCCCTCTCCTCTCAGCCCTGCCGCCTGCCTCCTCCTCCGCCGCCGCCGTTTTGTGTCTCTGGGAGTCGTCCGCTGCCGGCGGGGCGGGCGCTGAGCCGTCCCCGAGTCCCAGCTCCGCCGGCCGCCCGGGCCCTCGCCTCGCAGCCCGCGGCACCCACTCGCATCCTCCTGGCACCTCGCAGCTTCCCCCCCCGTCCCCGGGAGGGTTTGAGAGCCGGGCAGGGCCAGGCAGCGGCGGGCCGCGGTGCCTCAGCCTCCCCCGGCAGGGAGCGGGGCGGAGCCACTCCGCCCGGCAGGCGGCGGCCGGCCCGGCCCGGCTCGGCTCGCCTCGGCTCAGGGCATAAAGGCGCTGAGGGCGCCCGGCTCCCCGACCTCGGCTTCTTCTCCAGCCCCGAGTTCCCCTCAGGTGCCCGGTGCTGAGGGAGGAATGCCCTCCGGGGCTGGCTGGGACACCCCCAAAACCTTTGGAGAAAAAACAAACAAACAGCGAACAAACAAAAAACCCACCCCCAACCCCCTTTTTTTCCACCTCCAAGTTGAATAAAGAGGAGCTCTTCCTTCAGTACGTGTCCAGATATCTTAGTCTACGCTTCGCTTTAACTCCCACTACGTCCTTCTCTTCAATACCGCTGCTTTTAGCAATGTTTTTACCTCAGACGCTAAAAGTTGATCTTTTCCCCAAGTCAGAAAAAACAGAATGGGGCTTCTGGGAACCCTTAGCTGTGACAGCTGTTCATGTCCAACCTAGATTTACTCCTTTATATATATTTAACTGTGAAGGTCTTCTTCTCTCCAGACTAATAACGGGGAGAAGTTTGCCCAAAACTTTGAAGAGCAAAAGTTTTGATGCCAGGAACGCTCCTGCTTCCTCGTTGCCTGTCATTCCCTTTTAAGTATGAAATTTTCCAGTTGCAATGCAATGAGCTGACTGTGGTTCCAGAGGTAAAGATGCATTTAGGATACCAGGTTTTCAACATCGTCTTGAAGTGGATAAGAAGAAACACATTTTTGCCTCAATGATATTTTTTTTTCCTCTCCTTTGCCTGGAGATGCAATGAAAGCTTCCTGTTGTCCGCTCAACACAGGCATCTTCTTCACGGTAGCTTTTTAAATACAGTGCTAACAACACAGCTCTTTGTTCCCTTCTGTACATCTACTGAAACGCAGATTAGGTGCCAGGCGTAGGTCAGTCTTGGAAAAAGCTGCCACCCCTAACACACTGACGGAAACGTCGGCATTGAGTTGCACCTGGCTCACGATTTGCCAGTGTTTGCCTAGAAAGCTCCATGGTTTATATAGCATAGATAGATCCTGAAACAATTGAGAAAAGTTAGACTTGGAGCACTGTGTCCAGCAGTTCTGGGCTCCCCAGTACAAAAAAGACAGGGGTCTCCTGGAAAGAGTCCAGCGGAGGGCAACAAAGACGATAATGGGGCCTGGAGCATCTCCCCTGTGAGGAAAGGCTGAGAGACCCGGGGCTGTTCAGCCTGGAGAAAAGACTGAGAGGGGATCTCCTCAATGTGTATAAATATCTGAGATGTGGTGGACAGAGGGATTTGGCCAACCTCTTTTCAGTGGTTTGTGGGGACAGGACAAGGGGCAATGGCCACAAAATGGAGCCCAGGAAGCTCCGCACCAACATGTGAAAGAACTTCTTCACGGTGAGGGTGACGGAGCACTGGGACAGGCAGCCCAGGGAGGTTGTGGAGTCTCCTTCTCTGGAGATATTCAAGGCCCATCTGGATGCCTACCTGGGCAACCTGCTCTAAGGAACCTGCTTTGGCAGGGGAGTTGGACCCGATGATCTCTGCAGGTCCCTTCCAACCCCTACAATTCTAACAAAAAGGACTGGTTCATATTCATACTGGTGCCACAGTGGTGGAAGACGCTTATTAGACTGGCCTAGAAACCTGAAGTAATGTGCTCAGGAGTGCTAGCTAGTATCCCAAAAACTCAGCCCTGTAGAATGCAGTCACGGGAGAAAGATGACAATGCACTTACAACAGATTAGGAAAAAAGCTAGGAAGCAGAAATGGATATTTTTATGGTGTACTCTTTTGAGCACCTCAGAAGTTCTTGTCACCTGTCTTGTCTGTGATTCCTCAACTTCATGTTCATTATATAAAGGATTTCTCAAAAAGTCATTTTAGAGAACAAGAAAAGCAAACCATATACACAATCCCATTAAAAATGTCAAGCATAGATAAAAAACATCATACGATGGGTGAGCAATGTCTGACGGGTAGGGCTCAGAGGGTTATGGTAAATGGGGCTACATCAGGCTGGTGGCTGGTCACCAGTGGGGTCCCCCAGGGCTCCGTTTTAGGGCCAGTTCTTTTCAATGCTTTTATAAACAATTTGGATGTAGGACTAGAAGGTGTTTTGAGCAAATTTGCTGATGACACTAAACTTGAAGTTGTTGACTGTTGAGGGTGGAAAGGCCTTGCAGAGAGATCTGGACAGATTGGAGAGCTGGGCGATCACCAACCGCATGAAGTTTTACAAGAGCAAGTGCCGGGTCCTGCACCGGGGACGGGGCAACCCTGGTTATATGTACAGACTGGGCGATGAGATGCTGGAGAGCAGCTCTGCAGAGACGGATCTAGGGGGGTCGTGGTTGACAGCAAGTTGAGTATGAGCCAGCAGTGTGCCCTGGCAGCCAGGAGGGCCAACCATACCCTGGGGTGCATCAAGCACAGCACTGCTAATCGGTTGAGGGAGGTGATTGTCCTGCACTGCTCCGCGCTGTGCGGCCTCACCTCGAGCACTGTGTGCAGTTCTGGGCACCACAGTACAAAAAGAACATTAAACTGTTGGAGAGTGTCCAGAGAAGAGCTACGAAGATGGTGAAGGGCCTTGAGGGGAAGACATATGAGGAGCGGCTGAGGGCACTGGGCCCGTGCGGCCTGGAAAGGAGCAGGCTGAGGGGAGACCTCATCGCGGTCTACAGCTTCCTCATGAAAGAATCATAGAAACACAAGGTTGGAAAGGACCCACAAGATCATCTAGTCCAACCATCCTTCTATTACCATTACTACCTATTACTAAAATAGCAGTAAGCACAAATGAAAGCTTAAGAACACTTTCTATTACTATAAAAATAAATAATTTGTAATACATGGTTAGTAATATTTAGCAAACAGTGTGCTACCACCATCACAACGGCCTATTACCCCTTCTAGCTTCAGAGGCATCCTTACACATCCAAAATAGAGAGGAGGATATAAACTATATGGATCTCTCTCAGCAGTGGTTTCACAACAATTAGAAGGAAGAAACAGTTGCTGAGAAGCCACAACAAGCTCAAGTTAATTTCTGGACTTTGAATAATTACTCCTTAAGTTCTCTCTCTCTCCATACAGTAGAGCACGCTCCTGACTAACTTGTACAGTGCACTCTGAATAGGAGAGATTTGTTTGCCTAAGCTAAAGGAAGAAATAGAAAACCAAGAAAGCTACTTAACTTTTAACACTTAAATTAAATGTTAAGTTACAAAAGTTCACAGGCCATGAGATAACATAAATAAATCCCTTCTCGAGCTAAAAGATCTCATTTTTTTTTTCAGGAGCGGCCTCCCTGAATCTAAATAATCCTCTCACAGGCAGAACAGAGTGTCCGTTCTAACTCTTTATCACATGTGGAAGAAGAGATCGAGATGACCAGTGCCTAAAAAAAAGAGGCACTCTCTTTTCAAGGCAGACTGATCGGCACAACAAATTTCATCTGTTCTCAAGCACAAGCAACTCTAAGATAAATGGGTTCAAGGATCTTCAATGTGAAGAGTGAATATCCAAGCGTATACTGGGAACACCTGACTTGGACCATGGACGCCTCACACAGATTTCTGAGGAGTTCGGACAACTCCGAAATCATCTTTTACAGGAAGAGACCAGAGAATTTGACTCAGTGTAAAACTGGCACAGGCAGAAATCTCCCCAATTACAGATGCTCAAGCGCATTAGTTAAAAAGAGATTAGAGTGTGACTAGAGAGAAGTCTCAAACTCTTGTTATATACTTAAATTTCTCTCCAAGGATGGAACAACTGCTATCACCGTGCATGACTGGCTGTAGAGGGAGAGAGCGAGTGAAAGACTTAGAAAAGCACCTTCCCTTCGTAGTCCTCCCGCTCCCAAAATGGTTCCCAAGGAAAACTACTGACAGACTAAGGTTAACTGCTTTGAAAGGGCTGTGTGGGTGGACCCATTGTCTTCAAGTTCAAGCTTTTTCCTGCAGAAACTGCCAACAGTTATGCCAAATATAACAATTGTTTTGCAAGGTGGATAAACGTCTTCCAGACTGAAAGGGAGAAGTCGTACTGTTGTTGTCTGTGCACAGACAGCTAAGCAGTGAAGAGCAATGCTAAACAACCACGATACCCCAGAACACACAAATACTGCGTAACAGTGACAGAAAGTGCTAGAATTCAAAACAAAAATTACCTTCACCAAATCGGTTTTGTCGTAGTCTTCTCTCTGGTTGTAAATACACTGATTAATGACGCCATATACTTTTTCCAGGTGATAAATGTCAAATCCCTTCGTTATCTCAGTGACAAAGCATAACAATTTCTGAAGACAACAATGGAGCAAAACAACAACTTTAGAATAGTACCAGATCCTTTGAATACGCTCTATATGTTTTCGGAGGTTGAACAGTAACAATACAAGTGAGAGCCTACTTTTTCTTACGCTATTAAATAAAATGTGACACTTCAGAGAACAGATTAAATATCCCATGAGATTTCAGCAGGGAAAATGAGTTAATTTTTCATATTTCAGAGAAAGGAAAGGCTGAAATTTCGGACAATCTTTTACTACTAACCAATCTATCACATCAGTGGTTGTAATTGTAAGTCGACTGCTCCCAAAGCAGCAGGGAATGACACGATCCTCTTTGTAGGACAGCTGCTGCCACAGCAAAGCCACTGTTGCATTTCATTAGAGAAGCATTGCAGCAGCGTGGGGCACTGTAAAAAGGCTGCAGATCTTGTAGATACAGCTGTGCCAGCTGGAAAAGGAAGCACCCTTAGGTGATTACCTTTACCCACGTGTGCCATGCCTACAACTCTGCTGGCAGAACAGATTGCTCAAACGCCCAGAGCAAAGGTGGATTAGTTTGCTCAATCCTACCTTTAAATTCAGGGGTGGGTAAATAGCAAAGCGACTGCTTGTAGCAATCACCTCTCTCTCACACAGTCATTTCTATTACCATAGATGCAGAGATGATAATCTCTGGCACAGCAACAGTGACAAGCTAGTGGCAGCACCTTCTTCCACTGCCACAGCTGTCCATTACCTGTGTGAGCCTGCAAGCATGTAGCTTTAGGGAGCAGCCATACCAAATGGAAATACTACTGCCCCCTGGAAATAATGCTGCTTATCATCTTATCAGCAAACTCTGCCTCCTTCATGTATATATATATGTATATATATATATATATATATATACACACACACACAATATAAGAAATTCTAATACTGCACTTTCAAGGAATTTCAGAAAAGTAGTCACTTCTCCATGGCTAGCTAGTTTACGTCAACCTGCTAACTTCAGGTTTAATATCATCACTGCAAGAAATAAAGATCCTTTTCAGGTTCTTAGTACATCAAAGCATGAAAAAAAATCCCCAAATAAAAGCCCTCAAACCCATCATAAGAATTATGAATCATTAAAATGATATCCATAATAGTACTAGCAGGTTGTCAGTGTGGTATTTTAAAATTCAGCAAGGCCTTTTGTCTTAAAAATTAGGCAAAGAATCTGTCTCCTAAACTACAGATAACCAGAAGCAAATGGTAGCCTACAGAAATCTCCATGAGGTGTGGAAACTAAACAGTCACAGTGCATTAAAGGCTGAATTATTTCACTATCTGTATGTCCTTCCAATTAATTGTTTTAATTGGCATTGGTTAACAATGGGCTTAATTTGCAATTTTACATGACGCAGGAATATGTCCTATTTGAGCATTAAAAAAAAGCTGAAATTAGACATACTTTGAGCTCATAGCGATCCACAATAACTATGTAGTCTGTCTCCGTAGGGACTTGTACAGTGTTCTCATCACTTATCTGTTGTTGGTCTTCTTCCCAAGAACGTTCAGGAGTCACCGCTTGAAATGCCCAGGAATCTGGAAGGACACAGATTTCTTCAGTCAGGTTTTCTGTTTATCTAGAATACAGTCTCAGTGAAGTATCCTGTACCTGCCAAACAGTCTCTTTCTACAAATACAGAGACAGAATTGTTATCGTCTTCACTGAGAAATACTTGGCTTCTCCCTTCTTTCCAGCTAAAGTCACTGCTCCACAAAAATTAGAAACTAAGACAAAAAAAGCAAACAAAAATACCCACAAACAAACCAAAAGCACTAATGAAAAGCTTAATAGTGGAAAAAAATAGTCATGTTGCCAATTCAGGTTAGGGAACACATCTTAGAGTACAACATTAGGGCTTAAGTCTCCTATTCCACATGTTACTCTGGATCCATGCATCTTGAAGTGCAGCTTTTTCACCTAAGCTGCTCGTTATTGGAAAGCACCTTGTACAATAAAAGAATGTCAGTGACTGCTGGCTTTCAGTTAGGTACCATTAGAAAAAAACAGACTTCAGAATCAAAAAAACAGCACCTACAGAAACATGCGGGCTTGGCTTGCACAATTAGAGGAGCAACATCATTACGGAATAAACTGTGTGGTGACTTTTGAGAGCTGTAACAGAAAAAATAGAGTGAAATTGAAGGCTAAAGCTAATAAATAGTGCAATCCTCCTCAGCAAGAATAAGGTGCTAAAGGATCCGTTGGACTTCTCCCTTACCATTTGAACTTGGATTTTCATTAGTTATAGTTCCCCATCTTGGTGGGGAATATCCACAAAGCTTAGCACTTTCCTTTTCAGTGTTAAGTTTTACTTGACAGATGTCAGAAACATGTTTGTCCACAAACTCTTCTTCATCACTATCGTTTTGGTCATCTGTTGGTACTCTGTTCTCTGTATCGAATTGAGAACTCCTTCTTCGCTTTGCTGCAGCATGCGCACAGTTGTTCCTTCTGCACTTTCTTTCTGACGCACCTACAAAGAGACAGCATAAAAAAGTAATCCAAAACATAACCAAAAGAATTCTTTCTTCAAAATCCATTATCTTCATCTTACTTGACTGACAAGGAAAACAAAGGAACTGAGCTACCACTGCCTACATATGCTGAGAAAAGAGTTGAAAGTTAATGGGGTCAGTTTGCTATTAAGATTAAAAACAAGCAAACAAACCACACACACTGCTATGGAATTTCATTCACTAAACAGTCACTTTCAGGATTTTACATGCTGAGGATTCTTACTTTGGATTGGCAGTATTAATACAACGTGAGGTTATTTGATAAAGTCACTGTCTTACTGCATGAACTAATACAGATGAACATCATAAAAGCCTCTGGAAATAAGCTCTCCTTCGAGTCTGGTATCAAGCTGAAGACTTCAAAAGCTGAATACATGTTTGGAAGAGATTAATTAATGAGACAATTTTAAGGGAATATTCAAAGGAGAAAAAACGTGAAGACTTATACCTCGTATGCTTCCTGATTCGGTAAACCTTTTGTGAAAAAACAAACTTTGTGGTTTTGCCCAACATTCGTAGTATTCATATAGTATTGCAAAAGGATATGGGTGGAGTCCATGGCAAAATTCCCACTCTCACTAGTTAGACTTCCCTCCTTCAACTGGAAATCACAGTATGAGGTAGCTAAGATTTTAGCATTTGGGGAAGGGAGGGGTGGAGTGGGGGTAAAAATACCATTTTGCATAATTAAAAACTAGTTAAGTATTCAGAAACTGCCATCCACAACATTTTTTACCTCAAGAATTAGCAATTTAGGGGCGACTAAATGGCAATTGGGCCGTCAAAGTTTTTGTTTGTTTGTTTTGTTTTATTTTGTTTTTGTTTTTTGTTTTTTATATTGTAAACCAACTTTCTTTGAACTTTAATTCATAACTATATTGAATGGATGACCTCTGGATTTCTCTCTCACATTTTGAAGTAAATTTGAAAACAAAATACCTCTGGCATAAAGAGCCAGGCATCAGAGACACCTGTTGCGTCTCAAGAACAGAGAAGGTATGAATGACAAGAGCAGCTGAATAAAATGCAACTTACCATTAGAAATGGGTGTACTGGCATCTACAGGTGCCGCTGTCATCGCCTCATTTTCATTACTCTCTTCATCTGGTTTGTCGTCTTCAGTAGCAGGGTTCTGCTGTGGTGACTTGGAGTTGTCACATGGAGCACATGCTGGAGAGGTGCGACCTTGCATTAAAGAATAGATACCAAAGATCTTCGTTGTGCATTTTCAGTTACAAATGCAGAGACAAGTCTTAAAATCCTTAGCGTTAAAGCACGTACCTCTTTTCTCACGAGATTCTTTAATTTGTTCACAAAGTCGTCCAAACTCTGTATCCATTTTGTTCCTCACCATTGAATATGCAGTGTCTTGCAAAACATAGGCTCTGTGACAATCTGAAATTTTACAGACTTTAACTGAATGTTGTCTACCAACCAATGAAACTGTTTTGATCACAGAAAAAAATTGCTTTCTTCATAGGTTAGTTCCAAAAGGTTATCTCAGTGAATATTTTCAGCATATCAACATAGAAGTTAATTAAAACAAAAGCACTAGTTCCTTGGGAACATTTATATCACAATTCCATGCCCAAGTAGCAAAATGATAAAATATTTACAATGTGGTAAGAGATGTTCTCTGTGGATGTCCAAAATCATCGAATCCATCCAAAGTCTATTGTCCGCACACAGCATTTATCCATCTATACGTTTGACAGATTTTTTAAACTAGGGCTAAAAAGCACATCCTCACTTGTAGATCTTTGATCTGGGTAGTACTCTAAGGCATTGTTACAGATTAGATCGATGTCCTTCAGATAGTCTCCTGCAGCGGGGTACTGGCACGAGTCAATTTGAGTCAGAACTGTTGAAAGATCCATCGGCTCTTTAATCCTTGTGGCATAGTCAGGTACCTGCAGATCAAATACAAGCATTCAGAGGTTTTCTTAACCTTGCACACTGTCTACCAAAATTACTCTGAAAACTTTAAATAAACGACTTCCTAAAAACCCTGAACATTTGCGATGCATCAGAAGATGCTGAAATTAACCAGTTTGCTTCTCAAAAATGGAAGGGCTCTTTCAACTGGCATTAGAGCTGCTAGGAGAGGACAACAAGAAGTAGGGAGGTCAGAAGCACGTGCATGGTACAGAAGAAACACTGAGGGTGGGAGATTCATTTCACTTTGCTTCAGAAAATCACAACAGTGAAAGCTGAGTAAGCCATCCAACATTCTTTTTGCTGTCGACATTGAGGAAAAGGTGCATGAATTGCACCTGTGAAGTACCTATTGCAGGCATCTACTTTAGAATGAGATAACTGGGCCCAGAGGTGCTGATTTCTTCCCTCAGACCATAAGAGGAGCCTAATGACTAGTTCAGATGAAGACATACGTATCTGTCTAGATTTTTCACAGCTCAAGAACCTAGGAGAAAAGGGGAAGAAAAGCCAGTGGATGCCCACGTGAAGAGGCCTTTGCTGATCCGCAGGTATAGTCAAGTTACACCTGTCTTTGAAATATACGCCCCTAGTTTAGGCTTATCTAATCAATTAAGGAGAAAAAGGGATCTAAGCAGCCTATTGGAGGAAAAAGAAAACACACTGCACTTATGGTTGATTCCTCTTGAGGAGTTCCAGATGAAACAGAGAACAGGATCTCAAAACTTACTTTTACAAACTGCTGCTCCTATTCCTGTTCCCACAGGAACTGACAGTCCAATAAAGGGCTTTAGACTTCATTAAAGTAGTCCTGTAAGTACTGTTTGTAATTATAAGGAAAGATCTCTGTGCTTTTCAGTGCTGTGACATGCCTACATATCAAAGCCTTTTCACGAACAGACTGTGTTGGCATTTGGACTGGCTTCTTAGAATGAAACCAGGGCTTTCAGCGAATAATCCGATAAGAGACATCTGAGAGTCAGCAGAAGTAAAAGCACTGCCTCTGCTTCTTGCAAAATCCTAATAGTGCAGCCCTAAAAACAAAGTTGAACCTTCCCCAAAACGCTGAGAAATACGAACGCTGAGAAGTTACAGACACACACAGATCAGCACTAGTTTACCTTCTGTGGGTCAACGGGCTTTGCAAATTCCCTGAAACGTCTGTCAGTGGCAAGTCTGTGAGTAACGTCCCTCAAGAAAATTCTAAGTTCACGCAAGGTATCCTCCTCTTCCTCCTCCAGCATCCCTACTTCTTCCTCTTGTGGCTTCTGAGGCTCAGCTGGTGGTGCTACAGGCAGGATTTCCAATGTCCGATCAACTTCAATTAATCAGGAAAAATTAGCCAATTTACAGTACTCAAATACAAGCATATGACAAAATTACTGACAGAAAATGACCACCAAAGCAAATCCCAAAAAGCTAGTAACTTCGATAGGAAAGTTTTAGATGTACTTCTTATATCCTCCTCACCTGTTTTCTTTACAGGAGGCTTAGCCACTTGATTTAGAATTAGGTCCTCAAAAAAAGCTGCTCTCTCTGCCCTACCAGGCAACTCAATATTGCACACTTCTCCAAATTCCTTATTAAATAATTTTTGGATCTAAAGCAGAAGGAGGAAAGACATTTCAGATTTAAGGCCACAAAAACTCATCTTCTATTCCAAAAAGATGAGTACCTTTTAAAATGAATAATAACCTGAAGAACACAAACTGAAAAAAGTTATCTTCCTGGCCTTAAATGGCTACATTTTCACAGGCTGGCATGGCAAATTCAAATATCACCTTTAAGAATCACCTGTAGAATTAAATCTTGGTGAAGGGATTGTACGCTACACTGATAAAGTAATGGCTTTCACCACATCCAACATCGCTTCCTTTGTATTTACTGGCCCTGCTGCATCCTTTACTTAGAACCTTTATGGCTATAGAGGGAAGAGAAAGGCTTCAGCAGACAAGTGAGGGCTTTTTGCTGAGTTTTTATTTCTCTACCAAAAGGTGTCTGAAGTAGCTAGTACCTCTACATCTTCCTCCATTTTCAATTTCTAGTATTAAAAGGTAGGTAAGGAATTTCACTACTTATTTTAGAAGGAATTTAGAACCTGTACAAAAACTTCTGTGGGAACTCAAGCACTTTCAAAGCAGTTGATAATAAACACATCTAGGTAAGACCTGTTCTTTTCCCCCAGTAACTGAGACAAAATAATCGGAATGAGAACAGCGTGTTCCTGTTTTGGGCACCTTCCCTTAATGTAAACTCTCAGAAGTCAATGAAGTTCTGCATGTACTTTTACTACAGTTTATTTAGGAATACAACTAGAATTCCATTCCAAAGTTACTTGAGCAGAAATTGGAACTCAGCTTTCCAGCTTGGAAAGCTTTGGCCTATATGAAGAAAGAAACTGATTTTTTTTTTTTTTTTAATCAAAGTGTTTCAATTCTCTACTAAATTGCATTATTAGCAGTTTACCCAACATAGCATGGAATGGCAGACTGTCAGAAGAAATCTCTTCAGTAAAAACATCTTCTTGTCATTTCAAGCACTGCATATTCTTGACTGAACCACTTTGTAGCCACCGGAATTATTGTATTAATTTATTATTTGCATGCATGAGAAGGGGGTGAAAGTCACTTGCTTGACTCAGAAAAAACCTTAAGCAGATGCTTTCACAGTATTCTTTTTCTCTAAGCAAATTTTAAGTGATTTGTTAGGGTGCCTGAGTAATAACAGTAGGCATTTAAGAAAGCGCAGCATTTTGATGCTGAAAGCATTCATAAATTACAAGACACTGAAGAAATAGTAAGAAAAGTATTGACAAATACCTCTTCTGGGAAATCTGAGTGACGTACATCAGACGTAGCAAGCAGCAAAACTGGCGAAAATGCTGGAAGAGTTAGAGTTAGAAAAGTAAGTTTCAAGGCAGGTCCAACGTTGTCCCACCATAAATGGATATCTGGGACATAAATTATGCTTGGTGCTGTCTTCTGAGCATTTCGGATCAGCTAGTGAAAAGGAAAGCTTGGGTAAGAAAACTAAAACACGTAGAATAACCTGTTAATACATAGCTACATAGCCACCTGACTGCCCCATGAAAGGAAACTATGTGAACAGAGTGGCAAGCATCCTTTCACATAAGGAATTTCTCTGTGCACCCTTTCAGATTACCAGTATTCGAAGAACTCTAGTCAGAAGATGGGAAGGATATATTCAGGCAGTGGCTAGACACCGTAGCTATATGGCCACAGCCACAATCATCGCATAACAAAGAAAGGAAATGTCCCTCTTATGGGACACATCAGTATTCAGTCGTGTAACATGTCTGTCCTTACTTGTATGGCTCTCAAATGTTCCCACTAAAGGTAAAAATATTTAAAGGTAGTGATGCCAAACAATAAAATGGATTTCCTGCCTAAAAGTAAAAACACCAGATCTGTTTATTTTTTCTAGTTAAAACCACATCAGCGTGCAAATGAAGTGTTTAGTGAATGTTAATGCTTTTATTGCACATACTGCAACGGCACAAGTTGTGTATGTCCGTGTGAAAACAAAATAAACAGAAGCCCCAAACCTTGGTTGCCTTACTAATACAATTTAGAAGAAGGCTACAAAAAGTAGCCGACATGCAGTCTGATACAGAGCCATCTACTGGGAGCACACAGTCTTCGGAGGCAATGAGAACTACTTTCTGGATCCCAGGGAGATGAGCAGCATTTCTTTCCACAAAGAGATGTTTATTAGCAACACCGCCCAGCTTCCTGAGCTGCTAGCAACATCATCACTGTAAAATTGGGTATGGAAAATGTGGACATGTACAACATCCAGATTGTTTGTGGTTTTGTCTAAAAGAAAAGGGGATTTTCAGACAGAAGCAAACATCCCAGCACATTAAAACAACGCCACCTCCATTACCAATGAATTTTGCTCACCTTACTTGCAACTCGATTGATCCTTTACATACAGTCAGTGAATCCGATGAGAATAAAAAGAAAAAAGGTACCTGTCTGCAGATCTCTTCTGGCGGTGCAACGTTTGTAAGCAGAACAGAAAGGTCCAGGGTGTGAACGGGAAACTTCTCCAAAGCGTGCAACACCACGGGTACCACGTAAGAAACCTGGCCGTACCCTTCTTTTCCTACTATTAGCAGACGGGGCCGGCGTGATGTTGGTTCACAGAAAGCACTCCTAGAACAAGAGTAAAGAAAACAAGTTTATAAATGAGGTGCTGAATAGACACACACAGATGTTCCAAGTAATTTTCCTATAGACTTACTTTTCCATCCCCAAATAATCCAAATGGTAGCGGTACATTAAATACATGTAAGATTTCCAGTTAAGTTATTCAGTCATTCCAATTGTTTCATCTTCTTCCCTAGTGTTTCCTATTCTTTACTGAACCAAGACTGCAAATTAATATCCCTGCAATCTTGCTTTACTACTAGGAAATAAATTTGTGAGGAGCATTTGTTTCCCCACTACAATCAGGCTGTACCTTTGCTGGCTTAAATCAAAGATGCTAGAGACTTAGCCTTGCTCTAGAGGACAGAAAATCTTCTGGACAGCACAGCAATAGAAACTGAGAAAAATAACTGATCCAGCTGTGACAACATGATCTAACTTTCCAACAGTGGGCTTGCATGACTTCCATACTAAAATACCACAAGATTAACACAACTTGGTGGCTTAACAAATAAAGACACCATTCAGATTTTTCTCAAGGTGTTTTAACAAGCCATTTCTCAGTTTTCTTTCTGCTACATAATTCACCATTGGTTTAAGAATCCTGGAAAACAGAAGGGCAAAAGGTGGCAACACAAACCCATAAAGTTGGGGTATTTTTAGCTAAAAGGACAGACAGGACATTTATGTGGTCTTGAGTCTTTCAAAGAATGCCATGGATTAAGTCAACGTGTTCTGGTAGTCTACGGATCACTTTGGCTTAGGAAGAGAAGCCTGGGCTTTTCAATTTGGTCATTCAGAGCAACTTCATTACCACTTGAGTCCCTTCACCCTTTCTCCTTGTGAATACCAAGCACCCCTTCAACACACAAACTTGATGTTACCCCTTTGTCTACCACCCCTCGCACTTTTAACAGCTGGAACTGTTTACAAAGACTCAGCAGTCCTGAGAATCTAAACATAACAGGGATCTATCTTTCTTTACCTGCTGAAACAGAGGCGTTTTTTTCTCTGGTCCGTCAGGCATTCCCTCTTTTAATTCATCTCCAGAAACCAAGGATGCATCGTCATCACTGTCGAACGTATCATCTTGTAAAATAGGATTTAAATGGTCTGAAAGACAAAAGAGGTTTGTTAACTTTCCTGAATAGCCTTTGTCTCGTTCTCTTACATGAATACAGCTTCTAAATCAGTGCCAAAACCCTTTCTTCATTTGAGAGCACACACTGAAAGCTATTTCCTAGAGTTCATCCCACCACAGATCTAAGGAGATGGCACAAGGCCCTACAAGCTGTACTAAGTCCCACTGATGTGTACGTATAAGGTACGCTACTCTTGGTGATTTTTTTCTCCCCCTTAGAATAAAGGAGATTACAAACAATTTCCGCAGTTGCTAAATAGCTAAAAACAAACAAACAAACAAACAAACAAAAAAAAAAAAACAAGACCATTTCTTTCTGGAGGAGGTTCCCACAATGAAAGCACGGGGATTAAGGATGTGATGGCCACAGAATTCCATTCATCTAGTAAATATCAATGCTAATTGATCTCACATGCACATGTATAGTACGATCCACAAACATTTAAATTAGGAGACTGGTTAAAAACGATGATAGCTAAAACAGTATTTAGCTTAGACCAGTTATACTTGTATCCTGGTCCCGACATTCTTCAGAAAGGAATTAGAAACATTGACCTAGAAATGCTTCCCCTCCAAATATCTGAGTTTTGATTTTTTAAAGAAAAATAGGTGCCTTATACTTCAAACCTCAAGTCAACCTCTACAAATGCTAATTATCTTAGCTGCCGTCAGAAGCAGGATGCTTCAGTAGAGAACGCATCGTCCTTTACTGTGTATTGAGTCATTCAGGGCTTCCATTTGGCATTTCAGTTTCGAATCCAGAAGAAAACCTATGCGTTATCTTCCAGACATGCCCAAAAGAAAGACATGCACATGCAAATAATAAAATTCTACCATCATTATGTCTGAAAGGTTTAAGTTGATTGCACAAACCACAAGTTTTTGCTTTAGCAGAATTATAAAGAAGTGGATGCTGTGGTTATACCTTGCTGTCGGTCCTCCTTTAGTGCGAGCTGTGCATGCGGGAAGATCTTCTGCACAACTTGTAAAATATTCGCTCCTGATCTTTTAAAAAGTGGCTTGAAAATGGGTGATAGTGCTTGTCCGGGTGAAGCCACGATCCTGTTTGATGCCGGAACAACCTTCTTCAGAGCCATGAAAAAATCCTTTGCTTTTATTTTAATAGAATTAACGTCTAGTAGCAACTTCTCCCTACTTGCATAAATCTGAGGATAGCATCGACGTAGAGAGCACAGCGCAGCTTCAGTACATAAAGATTTGATATCTGCACCACAGTATCCTAACAAACAAAAATCAAACGTTACATCAGTCAAGGCCCAGGTTTACAACATGCAACATTTAAAGAATTTGTAATGCCAAAACCAAACAGGTTAACAGGGAATTCAAAGTGCTACCGCTCTGCAGGGAAGTTTCATGTTGCTCACTGCCTGATATCCTGCGCTTATGCAGCTGAAGCAGACTCCTCATCAAAAACTATACTCTTGAGGAAGATGCCCCAGAACCATTTAACGTTTTCAGACAACAAAAAGAACGACAACAAAGAGTAAATAGATGAAAGCATCTAACTCTGATTGCTATGAAGGCGTGCCAGCTGCCTCGTTGACTAGTTGTGCAGCAAGGCACAAGAGCTTGGGTACTGCCTGGTACAAGCTAAGGTTCTTTACAACTTGCTCACAAGCAAGAATCCATTTTGGTTTCAGTCTTACCAATGCATTTCTCAGCTAGTTCATCAAGCAACATGTCCGGTGGCTTAGGGGTCCAGTCACAAGTATGAATCTTGAAAATTTCTTTTCTAGCCTGGAAGCAAAATCATTGCGTTTTAGCTTGTCCCAAGTTTTCCTTAAAAATACCAACAAGAAACAAACAAACCAAAAAGCAAACAAACAAACAAACAAACAAACAAACAGTCCTCCCTGAAAACCCCTCATTTATTAATACGCTTTTCTTATTTGCTCAACTTTCAAGTATTTTACAGTTATTTAATATACACTCTGCATTTTCAACCAGGAAATTGAATATTTCTTATTTGTTATACTGAACTTTTTCTAGGAACCTACAATGAAAGAAAAGGCATTTATAGCTTCAATAACAAGTTTCCAAACTACGAGACCTAATGACCCAGAGGAAAATACTGTAATGAAAAATTTATCCAGAAACATTTCTTTGTTGTCCAAAAAACTTCTCTAAAACTTAGCAAGCTTTCATTGTGACAGTCTCATTACTTCATCACATTTGCTTTTCAGTCAGTAAATGCACAGAAAGCACTTCTGGCACAATGCTTCAAATTGCTACAATTACTATAAAGAAGAAAATAATTATGACTCAAACTACTACCACTGATCCGGGGCACAATCAAATGCAAACACGTCCCCTATTCATTCATAAGTGAAGGATTGAGACCAAAAACACAACTTCATGATGAAAACGCCCAAGTGGACTAAATAATTAAGCAAACAGGTACAACTTTGCAGTGTCTCCACATATCACTCTTTTGTTCAAGTTGTCAATTATTTTTTTTTCCTATAAAGTTGGACTTTGCCATGGTAGCACTAACATTCAATTTAAGTTCTCACCTCTTTATTTGGCAAGTTGAAGAGGAACTCTCTGCCAAAGCGTCCTGGTCTTCGTAAAGCAGGATCTATAGAATCCAGTCTGTTGGTAGCTCCGATTACCACGATCTCCCCTCTGTTATCTGTGCCATCCATAAGCGTCAGAAGAGTTGAAACAATGGAACTAATAGAAAAATATAGTTTTTATTTACTGGTTCAGTAAATTTTATTACATTCCACGTGACTTTCTTGATGCCAGAACAACCTTCTTCCTAGTAGTCATTCAAAAGTAAGAAAAAAATAGTCTACCAAGTCGGGTTTTTTTTTGGTTTGATAATAAATCTGCAGACTGGTAAGTCATCAAGCACTTCAAGACTGTTTGATATAATCTCTACAGGAGGAACAGCCAGTGTTGGAAATGAAAAAAAGCAGCCCGTTTCTTCAGAGTCTTAAGCCTATGCTACTAGGAAAAAAACAAAACAAAACAAAACAAAACAAGAGGAGAGGAGAACAACAGCGGGAAATTTACCTATTCTCCAGGTGTTCAATTGCAAAGCCTCCTCTGGAGGATCAACAGCTGTGAATTCAGCGTGCTTAGGAGAAATCAGATCTACGTCTGAACCACAACTATTTCAGCAGTATCACTACCATGTTACTCTGAAGAAGCAGTCAGCACCCTTTCTATGTTAGGAAATAGCTGAACAGAGTCTGTTATTCACGTGAAGTAGTCAGGCAGGTTTCTTTAGGAAGGCTGGGTTTCACTAGAACATTACTAGCCTGTAAGCCTCATGGCATCACCTTCCATCTTGACTGCTAAACCTCCTTGTCCCCTACTATCTTCTTTGCCAAGGTACAGCTGTCCACATTTACTTTTCCTACTTGGCTGGACTGAATTTAAGAAGGGATCTTGCATCTAAGAAAGGGAACAAAAGTTGCTGCCCAGCAGCCTCTGGCTCAGGGAGGAGTGGGAAAGCTCTGTGCAGCCCCCAAGGGCCGTGCAGCAGGAGGCAGGAGGTGCTCCAGGCTCACAGCAGCAGTTCCCTTGCGGCCTGTGCAGGGAGAGGCCCCTGGTGGAGCAGGCTGTCCCCCTGCAGCCCATGGGTCCCCCGTGGAGCAGATCTCCACGCTGCAGCCCCCCTGTGGCTGGAGGAGCCCCCGGTGGAGCAGGTGGCTGTGGCCTGGAGGAGACCGCGGCCTGTGGAGAGCCCCCGCAGGAGCAGGCCCCGGGCTGGACTGGAACAGGCTGTGCTGAGCCTGCTTTGCCCGTGACGCTCCTTGTGGAGTGATCTCCCTGTCCTTCTGGCAGCCCTTGAGCCCTTTCCAGCCTCTTTTCTCCCCTTGGCGTTGGAGGAGGGGCAGGGAGAGAGCGCTTGTGCTGGAGCTCAGCTGCCCAGCTGAGGAAAACCACCACGGTTTGCTCTCTCTTGCCGCTGCTGCAGCACACTGGTAGCAGCCAGCAGCGTCTGTTCTTCGAGCCTCAGCAAGCCCACAGCATCTTCCTTGAAGGGATCCCTTTCCTTCACGCCTGCCAGGCGCCGCCTCCAGAGGCTGAGGGCTTGTGCCCCGTTTGCAAGCGCTTTCTCAGTGCCCCCTTCCCCAGAGAAGGATCCCAGCTGCTTGGCTTCCCTGCCCTCTGCTGCCAGGCTCCCGCAGCTGCTATCCCAGCAGCGCAGCAGCCAGCTGACAATGTGCTCGCCTGGAGGACAGCTGCAGTCTTGTCCCATGGCTCGCAGCTCGCCCAGGGATGGGGATCACCTGCTTGCTGCTGCTTTTCTCTCTGCTCTCCTTTCCAACAGCCTCCTGTTCCCTGGGATGGCCCTACCTTGGGGTAGGCTGCCTTGCCTTCCTCTTGCTCCTTCCCCTTCTTGGGAGGACTTTCTGCCCTTCCAAAACGAGATGACTTCTGCATGCATTCCTTCCCCTTGTGTGTATTGGCGCCTGAGACAGCACCGGGGTAGTCCCCGGAGCCAGCTCTTAGGGCCTGTGCCAGGCTTGGAGGGGCTGCAGGGAACATGCCAGGGGCTCGAGGGGCTGCAGGGCGAGTGACAAGGCTTTGAGGGGCCTCAGGTCCCAGCGCAGTGGTTGAAGTCGATGCAGGGAACATCAGAGTTGTTGGAGGGGCTGCAGGTAAAATGCCAGGGGTTGAGGGGGCTGCAGGGTGCTGAGTCACAGCTTTGCATCAGGTCAAGACGCATTTTCCTAGAACCATCCATTTCCTCCTGAAGGGGCTGAATAGCATGGAACGGTCTTCAAAATGCACAGAGCAGACCCCAGCAAACGTAGGGATGCTGCTAGCAAGTAGGGAACTATTTTGTTGCTGTTCTTAACATTGCTTCACAACAACAGATGCAAACATGATAAGATTAAATAATAATCATTATAATTTTATAGTAATAAAACAACGCCATACTGTACAACACAGTCAATAAAGTGGATTGAATGCAATAAAAATAAAACCCATTTTTCCCATCCCAATGAGTTCCTATCCCCATCATCACTTCCCATCCCACTGATCATTTCCTATCCCAACAACGTCCCAGTTCTGATCCCAAGGCTGAATTCCCAACTCCCACCCACCCATCCAGCCAGCCATGCACCCATTTTCTGCATTTTCAGGTCACAAGACTCTGATGAAGGCCACCTCAGCCTTTTCCCCGAAAATAAAGCTGCTCTTTATTGTGAAAAACTTCACTTTTGCACAACACTGCAGACCCAGCCAAGATGGTCCTGCAAGACAAGGTGAAACAAACATACAAAACCCATATGGAGGTAAATTGGTTCATCTAAACAAATTCCTACCACGAAATCCTGATCCTCAATCTCAGCACCGATGAAAAAAGAGGATACAGTTCCCTCCTCCAAGGTCCCTCTCTGTCCCTGCTCCCCGTGGGCTCCTCTCCATGGCTGCAGCTGCGGCCCGGGGCCTGCTCCTGCGGGGGCTCTCCACAGGCCGCAGCCTCCTCCAGGCCACAGCCACCTGCTCCACCGGGGGCTCCTCCACCCACAGGGGGGCTGCAGCGTGGAGATCTGCTCTATGTGGGACCCATGGGTGCAGGGGGACAGCCTGCTCCACCAGGGGCCTCTCCCTGCACAGCCCGCAGGGGAACTGCTGCTGTGAGCCTGGAGCACCTCCTGCCTCCTGCTGCACTCACCTTGGGGGCTGCAGGGCTGCTTCTCACTCCTTGCTCTTCCAGCTTCTGTTGTGCAGCAGTATTTCCCCCTTCTTACATCTGCTCTCCCAGAGGTGCAAACAACATCGCTTATTGGCTCAGCTCTGGCAAGCGCCGGGGCCCTTTTGGAGCTATCTGGAGCTGGCTGTTGTCTGGACTGTTCTCACAGACGCCATCCCTGCAGGCCCCTGCTACCAAACCCTTGCCACGTAAATCCGATCGAAGTGTATGCAGCAATTACAAAGCCGCTGTGCTTTGGGCTGTCACGATCCTCCTGCAAGTGCAGGGGAGGTGCAGGGTTGCTTTGCATTTCCAAAAGGAGGAAGAAAGCCTCCAACCCCACTGGACCTCAGCCACTTGCAGGATCCAAGCAACGCTCCCCACTTTCAGTTATCTCCCTCCCATGCACACAGTGGGAGCAAGGTTGAACAAGCACATTTTTGAAAATGTTTATCTTAATGAAGAATAAAAGAAGTCTACAACACCCAATCCCTCTGTGCACCCAAGGCAAAAATCGTGGACTATTCTGCCTCAACACTATTTTCAGACCCAATTTGTCAAGTCATCTAGCAGAGGATTTCTCTCTTGTTCACTCACTAGCTTAGTAGAGCACCAGTTTACATAGGTGCTGGAGCAGATTCCTCAACCATCTGAAGGGACTTGATCCCAGAAAAGTTCAAAACTGCAGATGACTCATGATTTTGTGGTGAAGCATCTATTAAATGAGAGCTGTTCCGCTTAGGGCACAGTGAGACAATGTGAGAAGAACCCTGTATCTCACTGATTGAGGCTTTATAACTCTACAGAATTGTCAGTCAACAATAAATGGAAAGTGCAGGAGATACGTTCTTTCTTCCTCCTTTCCCTGCCATACATTAGCAGAGAGATTGTGGTGGGATATAGCTTCAGAGCCTCACAGAAGAAGGATTTGAACCCAGGCTCTCCACAGTCTGAACCACTGCCTTCCTGACGGCTTTTGACTATTTTAATTTATTTTATTATTTTATTTTATTATTTTATTTATTTTATTTTATTTTATTTTATTTTATTTTATTTTATTTTATTTTATTTTATTTTATTTTATTTTATTTTATTTTATTTTATTTTATTTACTTTATTAGTATTATTCTTCTTATTTTTCTGGATGGTGTCTAAGTCTTGGGGGGGAAGAACCAACTGTGGGAGGAGGGAATGCTACTACTGTCTGTGACAGTGGTGATTTCTGGACAGTGTTAGCAACAGAGCTTCTGCAGAGAAGAGAAAATGCCAGGCAGTCTCTGTTGGTATTCCATGTACTGAGTACTGAGTGCAGTTTTGGGCTCCACAGTATAAGAAAAAGTATAAGAACAAACCAGTGCACTGTGATAAAGAGAGTTTAATAGGGTACAAAAGGAATAAAAACAAACAAAATAAGAAATGAGAATATTGATAATTTATAATGTATCATAGAATCATAGAATCATAGAATATCCTGAGTTGGAAGGGACCCTTAAGGATCATCAAGTCCAACTCTTGACACCGCACAGGTCTACCCAAAAGTTCAGACCATGTGACTAAGTGCACGGTCCAATCTCTTCTTAAATTCAGACAGGCTCGGTGCAGTGACCACTTCCCTGGGGAGCCCGTTCCAGTGTGCAACCACCCTCTCTGTGAAGAACCCCCTCCTTATGTCAAGCCTAAATTTCCCCTGCCTCAGCTTAACCCCGTTCCCGTGGGTCCTGTCGCTGGTGTTAATGGAGAAAAGGTCTCCTGCCTCTCGACACCCCCTTACGAGTATAAAATATATAAATATTGTTTAATTAATAATATTAAATACTTATCATTTTATAATAATGAAACAATGCCATACCACAAAACACAGTCAAGAAAGTGGATTTAATTAAATAAATAATAAAACCCAGGAAATTAAATAAAATTTTAAAATGTAAATTTAATACAAATAAAACCCATTTTTCCCATCCCAATGAGTTCCTATCCCCATCATCACTTCCCATCCCACTGATCATTTCCTATCCCAATAACCTCCCAGTTCTGATCCCAAGGCTGAATTCCCAACTCCCACCCAGCCAGCCATCCAGCCATGCACCCATTTTCTGCCGTCCGTGCTGGCCATGTCCACATCCATGCCCGGCCTGAGCATGGGCAGCGGGAGCGGGCTGCATGAAATAACTGAACATGAAATCATGAAATAACATGAAATAATAAATGAGGTAACTTAATTGTTGCTGTTGTTAACATTGCTTCATGACAACAGATGCAAACATGGGTCTTGAGTTGAGGGCAAAGGTGACCTTGGATCTGAAGCACACAGGCGTTCGCTAATGTCCCCCCATCCGGAGTGAATCCACAACGACTCGGAAGGAAAACTTAAGTCCAAACCAGTGCACTGGGATAAAGAGAGTTTAATAGGGTAGAAAAGGAATAAAACCAAACAAAATTAGAAATGAGAATATTGATAATTTATAATGTATAAAATATGTAAATATTGTTTAATTAATAATAGTAAATACTTATCATTTTATAATAATGAAACAATGCCATACTGTACAACACAGTCAATAAAGTGGATTTCATGAAATAAATAATACAACCAGTACATTAAATAAAATTTAAAAATTTAAATTTAATAAAAATAAAACTCAGTAAATTAAATAAAATTTGAAAATTTAAATTTAATAAAAATAAAACTCAGAAATTTAAATAAAATTTAAAAATGTAAATTTAATACAAATAAAACCCATTTTTCCCATCCCAATGCGTTCCTATCCCCATCATCACTTCCCATCCCACTGATCATTTCCTATCCCAACAACGTCCCAGTTCTGATCCCCTCGGTGTCCCAGTGCAAGAAGAGCTGCAGGCAGAGGCCTTGCTGAGTGAGCACCTAAGGAGAGGAATGTAATCCAGAAGGCAGCAAAGAAGAGCAATGCCCCGAAAGAAGAGCTAAGTCTTGTCTCTCAGCCCTTTGGTGTCCCAAGCAGCAGTTGCCATGGGCAAGCTTTCCCAGCCCAGCTGCTGCCAGCATCCCCCCAGCTTGCCATTGCCACCTTCCTGGGTGAGGCGCGCGCGCATTTGCCATTGGCATTTGCCGTTGCCCATCCCTGAGAGTGGCAAGCAGTGCGTAGGTCCAGCACGAGAGAGGGGAGAGGGCAAGCGAGAGGGGCAAGGGCTGAGGAGCGTGGCTGAAGCTGGAGCAGGTGCCTGCAGAGGTCTCTGTGCCTGCCTGCGTGCTGAGCGGGCCTGGGTGCTGCGGGGGCCGTCGAGGAGAAGCCCGAGGTCGGTCACGGGTAGCCGTAAGAGTAGGCTCTGGCGTGGTCCTTCTGCCGCTGCTCGAAGAATTGCCCGGGGCCGATCCTCATGTGGTGGGCCGCCCGCTGCCGCTCCTCCTGGGCCAGCTTCTTGAGGCGCTCCCGCTCGGGACGCTGCTGCGGCGTGATGGGCACCGACGACTCCTGCTCCTCCAGCGGTGTGGGCGCTGCGTCGCCGCCCGCCCAGGGCCCCACGCAGGGCACGTAGTCCCCGCGGGGCTGCGCCGGACGCTGCAGCGTGCGCGGCTGCGTGGGCAGAGCCGTGGGCAGTCCCCTCCAGAGCGGGGGGCTCTGGAGGGGACTGCGAGGGGGACTGGGCAGGGCTCTCCTGAGGGCTGGGAGAAGTTGAGGCCTCTTGAGGGGAGCCAAGGGAGGCTGGGGCAGGGTTCTCTTGCGGGCAGGGATGAATTCCTGCTGGGGGGGCCTTCTGGGGAGAGGCTTGGGCATGGGTCTCCTGCGGGCAAGGTCGGGGGGGCTCTGGAGGGGACTCAGGCGAGGCTTGGGCAGGGCTCTCCTGAGGGCAGTGAGGAAATCAGGGTCGGGGGGGCTCTGGACGGGAGCCTGGGGAGGCTGGGGCAGGGGTCTCTTGCGGGCAGGGAGGCAGTCAGGGTCGGGGCGCCTCTTGAGGGGAGCCAAGGGAGGCTGGGGCAGGGTTCTCCTGCGGGCAGGGATGAATTCCTGCAGGGGGGGCCTTTTGGGCAGGGCTCTCCTGAGCTGGGGCCGGGCTGCAGGCTTGAGGGGGGAGCTGAGTGGCGGCACAGCAGCTGCAGGGGGCTGCAGCGCCCGCCCAGCCTGCACCTTGTCGGGGTGCAGCCCAGGGCTTGAGGGGACCTCACCCAGCGCTCTGGTGGCTGCCAGTCCCTGTGTGCTGGGCTCCTCGATGTCCTCGCAGAGGTCGGGCAGCTGCGAGAGGAAGCGCTTGAGGACAGGACTGCTGGGGACAGCGGCGAAGGCGTCCTGGGGCTCCACGGCATCCAGGCAGCTGAGCAGCTCCTCCAAGCCGGAGCTGTCCAGGTCGGCCGGGAGCTGGTCCTGCAGGTGCTGCAGCTGCTGGCTGTCCCCTGCCAGCTGGGGAAAGGCCTCGGCGAAGGCATCGGGGCCCAGCTCCAGCAGCTCCAGGGGCTCCTCAGGCACCTCTGCAAGTGTCGCCGCTGAGGAAAAAGCAAGCCAATGCAATCCCCCAAGCATCCCCCGCTGCCAGCTTTGCCATGGCTCCTGGGTGTGGGGCGCCCAGCGGCCGGCTGGGCCAGCCCCAAACTCACCGTCGGGCGTCGCCGTCTGGGTGCTGGCGGTCACTGGAGCCTGGGCAGGCTTGGGGGGAGTGGGTCCGGGCAGCGGGGACCCCTGGTCCTCGCTGAGCCCCACGGCATGCAAGCAGGGCTCCGGAAGCTGCCCCCGGCTGCTGCTGAGGGTGCGGGGCGCGGGGAGCGCCTGCCCCCGCAGCGGAGGCCCCGGCACGAGGAGTGGTGGGGGGCCGGGGTAGGCAGGGGCCTGCAGCAGGCAGGTGCCTGCGGGGTGCAGGAGCTCCCCATGGAGCACGGCCATGGGCCCCAAGCAGAGGGGAGCACCATCCTGGGGCACCAGCGTCCCCGTCCACATCAGCAGGGGCTGGGAGACACTGGGGGCACCCACAGGAGCGCTGTGGGGGAGCTGCCCCACAGCAGGGAGCTGCCCCACGGCGGCGGCGGGGAGCTGCCCAAGCTGCAGGTGGTGCCCCTGGGCTGGGAGGTGCCCCCCAGGTGGCAGCTGCACCCTGGCGGGGAGCTGCAGCACCTGCCCCTGGACCCCCGGCACCATGTGCCAGATGGTGGCCTGGGGCAGTGCGGAGGGGAGGGTGGGTACCTGCAGGGGCTGCAAGGGCAGCGCCATCGCTCCGGGGAGGGAGGGAAGCAGCCAGGCAGCCACCGTTGTCGGCACGGCTGGAACGACGAAGGGAGAGTTTTGCGTCTGCGGAAGCCGCGGAAGCCGTCTGGGGAAACCCTCTGTGGGAAAAAGGGCGCTGGGCTGAGCTCTGGGGCGCTGGGCTCACCAGCAGGGCCGCAGCCCCGGGAGGAGCGGGAGCCGGCTGCTGGACCTGCCATGGTGGCTGGAGAGTGGGGCGGTTGCTTGGGGAACGCGGGCAACGGGGGTTCCGTCCCAACGGCTGACCAGCCCCTCGCCGACATCTTGGGGAGGACTGCAGGCTTTGGAGCCAAGCAGGCTGCCCAGCGCAAGACTTGGCCATCCTCAGCAGGCTTTCCCTCCCACGCAGCACTTGCCATGCCTAGGATGCTTCCACACCACCACTTGCCCGGCCCAAGGCTTGCCCAGCCCAGGACCAGCTTCTCGGCCTCAGCGGCAGTGCCCATCCTTGCCATTTCACCGCATGGCACATTCCCAGCAACCCAGACGAAATCTGCCCCATCAACACGAAGCGTTTCTTCAGCCAAAGAGACCTCGTCCCAAAGAATTCCCCTCTCTTGGAGGACTTCTCCAAGCACTTCCTTCCCCAGGGAATGGTACCCACCCCATTCAAGACTTCCCATCCCAAGGCTTTTGCTTCCCAGGGATTTCCTTCCTAGGGAACATTGCCCATTTCCTAGCCCAATGGCTTCCCACCCCAAAGAAGTCTTCTCATGCTGTAGCCCCGAAATGCCCCCAGAGTGCACCTGGCAGCTACTGGGAAGGAAATGAGCTCTGTCATGGTGAGCTAGCCGCTCAAGGCCCTGCTCTTTGGCCCAGGTGTCTGTGAGGCGGTGTTGGCAAGGAGTCCTGTTGTGAACATAAGAACATAACGTAACAGAAGAACATAAAATCACATCAGAGAGAAAAAAATATAGAATAACAGAACGCGACATAAGAACATCAAACAAAGACAACTCTCATGATGTGGTCTGATAGGATGGAGGAGAAAGCAGAAATCCAGCAATGCTGTCTTTCCTACTCCTCAAAACCAGTTCCGTTGACAACTGGGAATGCTTCCAGCTGGAAAAAAATGCCAGAATGAAGTGGAGGACTCCTTGCCATCACTGTGTTTCTGGAGCACACCTCTACCTTTCTGTCCAACAGGGGGTTCTTCTTGGGAGATAATTGCCCAACATGAAAAAACACAACCAAAGCCAGAGGACCCATCTCCGCAACAAGACGATAAATAGAAAAGACATCTCTAGATGCAGACCCCAGAGCTCCAATTCACTATGTCCCACTAGTGGAAGTTATTTTTTAGGCTTTGTTTTTAAGGCCACTGGCTGCCTCCTCCCTTATGCTGCCCATTCTCCCTGTTGTCCTGTCTTCTTTCTCCTGCATTGCTTCCTTTCCTTGGTGGACCTTGCTGAGCTCTTTGATGTTTTGTTGTATATATATGTATGAAGACATAAAACTGTTAGAGAGTGTCGAAAGAAGGGCAACAAACAAGAGGGTCTCTTTTAAGAGGGGGATTGAGGTTTGTGGCAAGGTTTTGGTAGCAATTTAGGGGCTGCACTGTGCTGGACACAGCAACAGATGCACCATAAGCCAAAGTCAGACAATAAGCCAAGGTGTGTTCACGTGTGGTTTACTGTGGTTTACGTATAGAAGAAAGTTTTCGCCTAGTGGTGAGTATACTGCAGATTTGCTGCATTGTTCTAAATTAAATAGCAAGATAAGTGATGGCATCGTAGGCTGGGAAAATATTTCTAGAGTATTAGCGCATTTTGAGCATCATTTTAACTGTTTATGCAAACATGAAGATTATTAAAATCAGTGTTTATTTAGGTCTGTATGTAAACAGGTGATCATGTTGTATAGCATGCAGTAAATGGTTTGTGAATGCTGCTTGAAGAATGAAAAGAGTAAGTCAGCTCCACAAGGAATAAATGAATTTTGTTCATTTGTGCAATGCAGAGATTAGAATTAGACCAACAGCATGGAACCAAAGTCTTGCTGTGTGCCTTTTATCTGTAGGACAGTTCATGGAGGCTTCAGCAGCCCTATCTGTTTTCTAGCACTCTGAAATGTCCTCTGTGGTGCTGCACCCAGTTGAAAGCCTGCACTGATTGTGCTGAACTTTCCTAACAGGAGGCACGGGTCCTTCGTCGGACGCTGGCTGGGGATGTATGCTGCGATGCGGGCAGATGATGCTGGCCCAAGCACTGATCTGCAGACACTTAGGGAGAGGTGAGTGCTGGTCCTGAGGGAACTTTGGTATTGTCTGCAGACGCTTCTTCGTAAGTACTCCATTAAAAGCACAAACCCTGAATTTATTAGTGAGACTTTCTTTGATGCCCTGGTAACAGTTCCTAATGAATCAATTCATATTCAGCTGGGTGAAATCATCCCAGCCTGAAGCAGAGAAATAGGCATAGAAGGAGAACAAATGGGGAATCCTGTCGCCATTCTTTTATAAACCTTTTAGTGTAACACCCAAGTTGAGGCCAAGGGAAAACCTGCCACCGTGGGACAGTGCTCTTACCCTTCTCTTCACTCCTCACTTGTCAGCAGCACGAGGTCCAAACCCCCCTGGTGCAAGCTCTTAAGCATGCATGTCACATCCCAGGATGCTGCCAGTGGAGTGTTTGGACTTTCTGTATGGATCTTATGTTGTTATTTAATGGGTGCTTAGAAATCCAACAAGGTCTAAACACAGCCTGTACTTTTAAATAATCTTGGAAGCTCAGAGATACTGGAATGGCTATCAACATGCAGCATGATCCGTCAGAATATGTTTGCAGTTGATGTTTTTGTTTTGTTTTATTTTCCCTGTTTTTACAATCTAGCCTATGATGATAAAGGGCAGCTTGATGATAAATAACAAGCTTGGAATTCTAGGAGCTCTACACAAAATGTAAATATTCGAGATGAATTGAAATGTCTTTTAACATCTCATTATAAAGCTTTCTGCTGTCTAGACATTTGATCAGTGTAATGAAAACGTCACCATTTTTTATTCTATATCAATTTTTCCTTTCAGATTGGCAATGGGAAAAACACAAAAAACAACCAGAAGAATATCACAGAATCCTACGATGCTTTCTCGACAGGAAGGCTTGCTGTTATTCAATCCACCAGATGGGTAAGAACAAACATAAACTTTCAGGTTTTTTCCACTGAAATTTCTACTGTGTTGAATCACTAATTTGCAGTATGTTAATTCATAATTTTAAAAAGTGGATGTGAAGACAAGGTGTATGCTTATACAAAAATAAAAAGGTATGCAGATGGGCGCAAAGACTAGTAGTACAGAAACATTCCCTGAGACCTAAATAAAGCCATGTACTAGAATGTAGCTCTTGATAAACTCTGTAAGCCTTGGGTACCAGAGTCAGTAATGTTAGAATAGACAGTCTTGTAGCTTATTGCTGTAATTTGTAATAAAGGGCACTAACATTTGTTAACTTGTAATTCTCGTTATAGTTTAGAAGCCTTTTGTTTATTAAAGAAACTGGCACTCCCTAAGTTTTGAAAAGAGCATAGATTGAGAAAATAATTGTTATTGCTAAATACAGATTGCAGTTACTCTAGAATGTTTGACAGTCACGGTATTTACTGTATATTGTTCCCACATTCTTTATGGTCTCATTTTTCTTTGATTTTGTGTACGTGTGTCTTTTTTTCACTATGAAAACAGCACAGGTGGGTGTTGGAGAGGGGAAGTCAATTGGAGAATGGTTTGGACCAAATACAGTTGCTCAAGTACTAAAGTAAGTGAGATCATACCAGTCTCATTCAGAACGTACTCCCCTGGGGCAGCCAAGAGAAGGCCCAGGCAGAGTTTTGAAGGCTGCATCTCCCCCTGTCCCACAGTCAGGAATGTACTTGCCATCTATTTACAAGTGCAGCATGGAATGTCATGCCACAGCTCGGTGTGCAGGTACTGAGTTGGGAATGGGTGACCTCTAAATTTTAATAAAGGAAGAGCCTGAGGAGAAGAAACTGCAGGAAAGTCTCCTGCTACGCCGTCTGCATGCCCTCACCAGTCACACCACAGATGTATATTCCTTTCTGCACAGTGGCACAGCTCTGGCAGGTCGAGAGTGCCACCGTGTAGGTCGGAGTGGTGGTGTGAAACATCAGAGAGAAGCCATCTCGGCTGAGGAGGGAACTGAGCTGCAATTCCTCCCTTTCTGAGCAACAGTTCTGCCAGCAAGGCTACTGGATAAAGATGGGCAGCTCCTCATAGTCTGGGAGCCACACTGAAAGGAACTGAGGCTGCTCAGTTCTCCAGGGGTACGTGGAGGTGTCTTACCTCAGGCAGGGGCTAGGCTACAGGTCCTGCGAGCTCAGCAGCAAGTCTTTGACACCCTGGAACAGGCACATGATCTGAAGAGGGAGGGGAGCTGAAGCATGCCCTGGACTCCAGATCTTTCATGGCCAAGTTTTTCATGGTGAAACGCTCACCCCCATTTCTTTCTGGCTTATTTGAAACAGCTAATTCTGCCAGTGCAGCTTAAGAGTGTAGCTCCCTTCCCCAAAGGTTTGGATTTTGCAGAAGTGGACATAAAACTGTGTGCTGCTGTCTCCCACTGAAGTTTTGGTGCCCCAAACCCTTAGCTGATTTAGCTTTTAATGCCCCATTTCTGCTGTGCACGCAGGCTCAGGCAGAAGTAATTCCACTGAATTCAGTGGAATTTCTTAAGCAAAAAGTAATCTGCAAAACTGGCATAGGAATTTTTTTCTTTTCCAGATGAGAAAAGACACAACTGGGCAAGAACCCAGTGCAGAGACTGTCGAGTGCAATAAAAAGTAATAAACTTGATGTAGTTGGACTGTTACTGTCACTGCACTTAGCAGTAAGACAAAACAGTTTGCACATGGTGCAGCGCATATGTTTTTCCTGGTACCAGTCAGTACCTATTTTTCTAAAGATATTAAACATTTAATGTTTAAAGTTTTCTTTTTCTTACATGGAGACTTTAAAAAATGCAGAAAGGATGTTTTTTCTTAAGAAAAAAAAATAAATAAATCAAATGGTTCTGAGTGTAAAGCTACCCTTTTGATCCAACTAGTTTATATTAATTAGTACCTTAATGTTTTCTAGGAAGCTTGCTTTATTTGATGAATGGAATTCATTAGCAGTTTATGTATCTATGGGCAATACGGTGGTCATTGAAGACATCAGGAAGTGACACCTCATCAGTTTTCTGGTAACAGTTTCTGATTTGACTCCATTTGCCAGCATGTATCTAAACATGAACAAATACTTGGGGGGCCATGGCTTTGTCTTGCAAGGGTAAGAAGAGGGAAGAAGGACATACAAACTCAGTTGTGTTTTTTTGATCCCTGATGCCAACTTCGTGCTCACATCACTGGATGTGAAGAGCTCCTTGAAGAATTTCTACTGTCATCATTGCTGCCATTTCATTTCTCTGGCGTTTTATAGGCAAAGCTTGACACTATTAATAACATTAATAGGACATGTCACTGCAGTCTTAAATTGTCATCCCCCAATCATTTATCTAACGTCTCACTTGGACGTGCCAGCACATACTGTCTGCTAGAATTACTTCTACTAAATAGCTGTAATTGCCATGCCCGGCTCGTTTTGTCTTGGGTGCCCTATAAAGATCCCTGGCAAACTAGCTTAATTCACTACTGAGAGGAAGATCTGCTTTGTGTTCCTCTGTGCGTTGACTGATTTCTAGTTTTATTCCCGCAGAAAAAATGTGCTGGTGCCCTCCTCAGAGCAGCAGCGCGTCCCACAGCAGTGCACATTTGCACAGAAGTGCTCTTGGCCGAAGCAAGAACGCAGGAGGACTCTGCACAGGCTGGAAAGCCCTCTTGCTTATTATAACTCTACGACTAGGGATAAATCACATAAATCCTGTATATATTGATGCATTTAAAGTAAGGTTTTCTTTCGATTCATTGCTCGTTACTGTCAAATAAGTTTGGGTATCTGTGATGTCAGTAAAGAAATAAATTACAATTTCCTTTATTCCTTTTGAACTCCTAGGAATGCTTTAAGATGCCACAGTCTTTGGGAGCATTAGGAGGGAAACCAAATAATGCCTATTATTTCATAGGATTTTTAGGTAAGGAAAAACGAAACTTATTCCAAATGTGCAGATGATCAAAAGAGAACATTTTTTGAAGGGGAAATAGTAAGGAGTCTAAGCGTGAACCTCTAGAAGTAAAGAAAGATGAGAATAGAATAAAATAAATGAAGAAGCATATCTAAAAGAGTTTAGAAACAGTATGAGATGATCCTTAACAGGAGCAGAAAGTTAACAACAAAGCTAGGTGTAAAAATAAGTGATGACATCAACAAGAGCAGCATACTAAGAATAGCTGATAGCATTTGACAAGTGTATTGGTCAAATGTCACTTTTATTTTCTTGTATTTCAAAACTGTTTCTGATAGCAGTATCTTTTTCACCTTTTGCATACCTTCTGTTATTAAGTATTGCTCTAATTAATTTAAAATGCATTCCTTCAGATTTCACCCCACTTTGGGCCAAAATTTTGCAACCCTATTTTGTCCTTTTGTAAAACCTAACCTGTTTTAGTTAGGCTTTTTTGTTCCAATTTCTGAATAAATGCCTAATGGGATTATAGATTGCATCTGTGAACATCCTGTACCTTTTAATCTGTCAAATGTTAGTGTTTACAACACTTGAGATTTAAAAAAAAAAAAAAAAAAAGTACTGGATCTCACATGGAAAAATAAAAGTATGTGACAAAGATAGAACATAACCAACCAAAAAATTACAGTAATAGGTCACCAATAGGAAGTTATACTAAATACCCTGTGGGAAACGTTGTGTCTAAACCTTCCGATTCTCTTAAAGAATCCGTAGCTGGAAAGTCTAGATTATACTGACTGCGATGGCAATCTAATTTCTATTTTACAGTTCTGGACCAAGTGCTTATTAATGTCACTTGCTTATTTTTAACATACGGCTTTTACCCATCCAGGCAATGAGCTGATCTATCTGGACCCTCACACCACTCAAAGCTTTGTAGATTCAGAAGAAAATGGCACGGTTGACGATGAGAGTTTCCACTGCCCGGAAGCCCCACATAGAATGAAGATCATGAATTTGGACCCTTCAGTAGCTTTAGTAAGTGTCAGGAAATCTGGAATGCATGTACTTTATCTCAAAGTAATGTCTCTCTACATTGGTAAGGGCAGCAATGCATCTCCTTGAACAGAACCAAGATCACAAAGCTGTCTTCTGTGATCAACACATAGTAGTTTGTACATAACTACATGGAGAATCTTAGGGCAAGTGGGGAGCTGTCTGTACTGTAGGGAGCTCGCTTTGTTTTCTTTACTGAGCAGCTTTTACTTCTTTCAAGAGGCATTATAATGGTCAGAGCAAGGAACTGAAACAGGTTTACGTGTTTTATTCTATCACTACTTTATGTTTGGTCACAAACATAAAGTTACTTAAAGACAAGTTACTTAAACTTACTTTATATCATAAGTTAAAAATGTTTAAGTGGAATTATTGTATTTCACCCCAAATTACAAATACAAATGTATTATTTGTAATTCACCCAAAATGTCATGGGGGTACTGTGGTATTTGAAAAAATTGGATCTGATCCCATGCCAGTATCCTGTGATTGGGTGATTGACAGTTGTCACCAGTGGGATGTGTTTCTAAAGCTTTAAACAATCTGTACAGATACAGGTATCTGTCATTCATTGGTTGGTTAGGGTTAGGTTTAGGTTTAGGGTTAGGGTTAGGGTTAGGGTTCGGGTTAGGGTTAGGGGGTTAGGTTTATGGTTAGGGGTTAGGGTTAGGGGTAGGGTTAGGGTTAGGGTTAGGTTTTGGGTTAGTGTTAGGGTTAGGGTTAGAGGGTTAGGCTTAGGGTTAGGGGTAGGGTTAGGGTCAGGGTCAGGGTCAGAGTCAGAATCAGGGTAAGCGTAGTGAGATCCTCTCCTGAGCCTATGTTATTTTCCAAAGATTGATTCACGGTTTTAAGGTTTCAGGGGTAGGGCACTAGGGTTGGGTTTCAGGGTAAGTATTCTCAGGGTTTATGTTTAGGATTTTAAGTTGTTTAGGTTTGGATTTTTAACGGTTAGTATTTTAGGGATTTGGGGGTTAAGGTTTTAAGTTTTTCAGGGTTAGTGTGTTAGGGTTTTAGAGTTTATGGGTTGTAGTGTTGAAAGGTTTTTTAGGGTTAGGGTCTTAGGGTTTTCTTTTTGGTCAATTATTTAGGGTTAGGGTTTTAAAATTTTATTTTTATTTATTTATTTATTTATTTATTTTTTCAGGTTAGGTTCTCCAGGGTTAGGGTTTTGAGTGTCCTAATTTTTTGGGTTAGGGTTTGGAGCATCTTAATTTTTTGCGTTAGGGTTTTGAGCATCTTAATATTTTGTGTTAGTGCTTTGAGCGTCATATTTTTTTGGATTAGTGTTTGGAGCATTTTTGGGTTTAGGTTTTTGGGTTTTTAGGTTTTAGTTTTTGGGTTTAGGTTTTGAGAGTCCTATTTTTTGGGCTTGGGATTTGAACGTCTTAATTTTGTGGGCTTGGGATTTGAACGTCTTAATTTATTGGGTTAGGAGTTTTAGGCATAGGTCTTCAGGTGTTTAGTGTGGTAAATATTTTGGGTTATGTCTGTAGGGGTTTCGAGGATTTTTAGGGTTAGGGCTTGAGGCTTTTTTGTAAAGGCGGTAAGGGCTAGGGTTACAGTGCGTGCTGGTAAATGTAATTCTCGAAAACTCGGCCCGTGATTGGCTGTGCCGGCTGTCCAAGGAATGCTGGTAAATATAGTTTTCCGGCACCAGGCTTCCGGGAGGCCATGTTGGGTGCCCAGAGCATGCCTGGAAATGCAGGGTTAGGGTTAGGGCTAGGGTAAGGGTTAGGGTTAGGGTTAGGGTTAGGGTTAGGGTTAGGGCTAGGGTTAGGGCTAGGGTTAGGGCTAGGGTTAGGGTTAGGGTTAGGGCACACTTTAGCGCGACGCCGCCCAGACACATTTTAGCGCGGCGCCGCCCGGACACATTTAAGCGCGGCGCCGCCCGGACACATTGTACTTGTGGGGCTGGGAGGTTGTGGGGAACATCTGGAGAAGCTGCTTGTAGGGCTTGGGGGAGCACCTACAGGGTTTGGGGTGGGATCTGTGGGGCTGGGGGGGGTCTCTATGGGGCCGGGGGGGTTTTGGGGGGGTTGTGACCCTATGGGGTGCCCCCCCCCAGAGCCCCAACCCGCGGCTGACCTAGCATTTTAGCGTGGCCGCCGTCCACCGGCAGCTTCATGCCCGTCTTCCGCTCCCAGTGGCCTGCGGGGCGCCCGGTGGCCCTACCGGCATCACCAGCGGCCACCTTGGGGTCAACGGCGGCGGTTTTGGGGTCAACGGCAGCGGTTTTGGGGTTTCGGTCTGGGGGGTGCTGACATGCCCCCCCCCGCACCCCCGCAGGCATCCTGGCCCTGCAGCTGCCCCCGGGGGGGCTCGACGCCGAGTCCTACAGGTGAGAACCAGTCCCCTCCACCCCCTAAATGCGCCCTCAGCTCCCCAAATGCCCCCAGACCCCCCTCCAAATTGACCCCTCCCCAATTTATTCCCCCCCCCCCAGCGCCTTCCTCCACCTGGCCGAGATGCAGTGTCGGGTGCGGGAGGCGCTGTCGGAGCGCGAGCGGCTGCTGCGGGCACGGGTAGGACGGCAAGGGGGGACAAAATGGGGGGGGGGCACCAAGGGGGGGAGGGTCCATGGGGCTTGGGGGAAACCCAAGGGTGGTGGGGAACTAAAATGAGGGGGGAACCAAGTGTGCGGGGTGCGGTTGCCGGGGGGACGCATTTAGGGGCGCACCGGGGGGGGGGAACCAAAATGAGGGGGGAACCAAGTGTGCGGGGTGCGGTTGCCGGGGGGACGCATTTGCGGGGCGCACCGGGGAGGGGGGAACCAAAATGAGGGGGGAACCAAGTGTGCGGGGTGCGGTTGCCGGGGAGACCCATTTGCGGTGCGCACCGGGGGGGGGGAACCAAAATGAGGGTGGAACCAAGAGTGCGGGGTGCGGTTGCCGGGGGACTCATTTGCGGGGCGCACTGGGGCGGTCCATGGGTCTTGGGGGGAAAACAAGGGGGGGGATGGGAGGGAACCAAAATGAGAGGGGAACCAAGTGTGCGGGGTGTGGTTGCCAGGGGGTTAGGGTTAGGGTTTGGGTTAGGGTTTTGGTTTAGGGTTAGGGTTCGTTAGGGTTAGGGCTAGCGTTATCGTTAGGGGGTTAGGGGTAGTGTTAGGGCGGTAGGGTTAGGGTTAGGGGTTAGGGTTAGGGGTCGTGTTAGGGTTTGGGGTTTGGGTTTGGGTTAGGGTTAGGGTTATGGTCAGGGAGTTAGGTTTAGGGTTAGGGTTAATGTTAGCGTTAGGGTTAGGGATAGGGTTAGGCTTAGGGTTCATTAGGGTTATGGTTAGGGTTCGGGTTCGGGGTTAGGGTTAGGGTTAGGGTTAGGCGGGTTAGGGTTAGGGTTAGGGTTAGGGTTCGGGTTAGGGCTCGGTTTAGGTTTAGGGTTTTGGGTTAGGGTTAGGGTTTGTTAGGGTTAGGGCTAGGGTTATGGTTAGGGGGTTAGGGTTAGGGTTAGGGGGTTAGGTTTATGGTTAGGGGTTAGGGTTAGGGTTAGGGTTAGGGTTAGGGGGTTAGGGTTAGGGGGTTAGGTTTATGGTTAGGGCTTAGGGTTAGGGGTAGGGTTAGGGTTAGGGTTAGGTTTTGGGTTAGTGTTAGGGTTAGGGTTAGAGGGTTAGGCTTAGGGTTAGGGGTAGGGTTAGGGTCAGGGTCAGGGTCAGAGTCAGAATCAGGGTAAGCGTAGTGAGATCCTCTCCTGAGCCTATGTTATTTTCCAAAGATTGATTCACGGTTTTAAGGTTTCAGGGGTAGGGCACTAGGGTTGGGTTTCAGGGTAAGTATTCTCAGGGTTTATGTTTAGGATTTTAAGTTGTTTAGGTTTGGATTTTTAACGGTTAGTATTTTAGGGATTTGGGGGTTAAGGTTTTAAGTTTTTCAGGGTTAGTGTGTTAGGGTTTTAGAGTTTATGGGTTGTAGTGTTGAAAGGTTTTTTAGGGTTAGGGTCTTAGGGTTTTCTTTTTGGTCAATTATTTAGGGTTAGGGTTTTAAAATTTTATTTTTATTTATTTATTTATTTATTTATTTTTTCAGGTTAGGTTCTCCAGGGTTAGGGTTTTGAGTGTCCTAATTTTTTGGGTTAGGGTTTGGAGCATCTTAATTTTTTGCGTTAGGGTATTGAGCATCTTAATATTTTGTGTTAGTGCTTTGAGCGTCTTATTTTTTTGGATTAGTGTTTGGAGCGTTTTTGGGTTTAGGTTTTTGGGTTTTTAGGTTTTAGTTTTTGGGTTTAGGTTTTGAGAGTCCTATTTTTTGGGCTTGGGATTTGAACGTCTTAGTTTTGTGGGCTTGGGATTTGAACGTCTTAATTTATTGGGTTAGGAGTTTTAGGCATAGGTCTTCAGGTGTTTAGTGTGGTAAATATTTTGGGTTCTGTCTGTAGGGGTTTCGAGGATTTTTAGGGTTAGGGCTTGAGGCTTTTTTGTAAAGGCGGTAAGGGCTAGGGTTACAGTGCGTGCTGGTAAATGTAATTCTCGAAAACTCGGCCCGTGATTGGCTGTGCCGGCTGTCCAAGGAATGCTGGTAAATATAGTTTTCCGGCACCAGGCTTCCGGGAGGCCATGTTGGGTGCCCAGAGCATGCCTGGAAATGCAGGGTTAGGGTTAGGGCTAGGGTAAGGGTTAGGGTTAGGGTTAGGGTTAGGGTTAGGGCTAGGGTTAGGGCTAGGGTTAGGGCTAGGGTTAGGGTTAGGGTTAGGGCACACTTTAGCGCGACGCCGCCCAGACACATTTTAGCGCGGCGCCGCCCGGACACATTTAAGCGCGGCGCCGCCCGGACACATTGTACTTGTGGGGCTGGGAGGTTGTGGGGAACATCTGGAGAAGCTGCTTGTAGGGCTTGGGGGAGCACCTACAGGGTTTGGGGTGGGATCTGTGGGGCTGGGGGGGGTCTCTATGGGGCCGGGGGGGTTTTGGGGGGGTTGTGACCCTATGGGGTGCCCCCCCCCAGAGCCCCAACCCGCGGCTGACCTAGCATTTTAGCGTGGCCGCCGTCCACCGGCAGCTTCATGCCCGTCTTCCGCTCCCAGTGGCCTGCGGGGCGCCCGGTGGCCCTACCGGCATCACCAGCGGCCACCTTGGGGTCAACGGCGGCGGTTTTGGGGTCAACGGCAGCGGTTTTGGGGTTTCGGTCTGGGGGGTGCTGACATGCCCCCCCCCGCACCCCCGCAGGCATCCTGGCCCTGCAGCTGCCCCCGGGGGGGCTCGACGCCGAGTCCTACAGGTGAGAACCAGTCCCCTCCACCCCCTAAATGCGCCCTCAGCTCCCCAAATGCCCCCAGACCCCCCTCCAAATTGACCCCTCCCCAATTTATTCCCCCCCCCCCAGCGCCTTCCTCCACCTGGCCGAGATGCAGTGTCGGGTGCGGGAGGCGCTGTCGGAGCGCGAGCGGCTGCTGCGGGCACGGGTAGGACGGCAAGGGGGGACAAAATGGGGGGGGGGCACCAAGGGGGGGAGGGTCCATGGGGCTTGGGGGAAACCCAAGGGTGGTGGGGAACCAAAATGAGGGGGGAACCAAGTGTGCGGGGTGCGGTTGCCGGGGGGACGCATTTAGGGGCGCACCGGGGGGGGGGAACCAAAATGAGGGGGGAACCAAGTGTGCGGGGTGCGGTTGCCGGGGGGACGCATTTGCGGGGCGCACCGGGGAGGGGGGAACCAAAATGAGGGGGGAACCAAGTGTGCGGGGTGCGGTTGCCGGGGAGACCCATTTGCGGTGCGCACCGGGGGGGGGAACCAAAATGAGGGTGGAACCAAGAGTGCGGGGTGCGGTTGCCGGGGGACTCATTTGCGGGGCGCACCGGGGCGGTCCATGGGTCTTGGGGGGAAAACAAGGGGGGGGATGGGAGGGAACCAAAATGAGAGGGGAACCAAGTGTGCGGGGTGTGGTTGCCAGGGGGTTAGGGTTAGGGTTTGGGTTAGGGTTTTGGTTTAGGGTTAGGGTTCGTTAGGGTTAGGGCTAGCGTTATCGTTAGGGGGTTAGGGGTAGTGTTAGGGCGGTAGGGTTAGGGTTAGGGGTTAGGGTTAGGGGTCGTGTTAGGGTTTGGGGTTTGGGTTTGGGTTAGGGTTAGGGTTATGGTCAGGGAGTTAGGTTTAGGGTTAGGGTTAATGTTAGCGTTAGGGTTAGGGATAGGGTTAGGCTTAGGGTTCATTAGGGTTATGGTTAGGGTTCGGGTTCGGGGTTAGGGTTAGGGTTAGGGTTAGGCGGGTTAGGGTTAGGGTTAGGGTTAGGGTTCGGGTTAGGGCTCGGTTTAGGTTTAGGGTTTTGGGTTAGGGTTAGGGTTTGTTAGGGTTAGGGCTAGGGTTATGGTTAGGGGGTTAGGGTTAGGGTTAGGGGGTTAGGTTTATGGTTAGGGGTTAGGGTTAGGGTTAGGGTTAGGGTTAGGGGGTTAGGGTTAGGGGGTTAGGTTTATGGTTAGGGCTTAGGGTTAGGGGTAGGGTTAGGGTTAGGGTTAGGTTTTGGGTTAGTGTTAGGGTTAGGGTTAGAGGGTTAGGCTTAGGGTTAGGGGTAGGGTTAGGGTCAGGGTCAGGGTCAGAGTCAGAATCAGGGTAAGCGTAGTGAGATCCTCTCCTGAGCCTATGTTATTTTCCAAAGATTGATTCACGGTTTTAAGGTTTCAGGGGTAGGGCACTAGGGTTGGGTTTCAGGGTAAGTATTCTCAGGGTTTATGTTTAGGATTTTAAGTTGTTTAGGTTTGGATTTTTAACGGTTAGTATTTTAGGGATTTGGGGGTTAAGGTTTTAAGTTTTTCAGGGTTAGTGTGTTAGGGTTTTAGAGTTTATGGGTTGTAGTGTTGAAAGGTTTTTTAGGGTTAGGGTCTTAGGGTTTTCTTTTTGGTCAATTATTTAGGGTTAGGGTTTTAAAATTTTATTTTTATTTATTTATTTATTTATTTATTTTTTCAGGTTAGGTTCTCCAGGGTTAGGGTTTTGAGTGTCCTAATTTTTTGGGTTAGGGTTTGGAGCATCTTAATTTTTTGCGTTAGGGTATTGAGCATCTTAATATTTTGTGTTAGTGCTTTGAGCGTCTTATTTTTTTGGATTAGTGTTTGGAGCGTTTTTGGGTTTAGGTTTTTGGGTTTTTAGGTTTTAGTTTTTGGGTTTAGGTTTTGAGAGTCCTATTTTTTGGGCTTGGGATTTGAACGTCTTAGTTTTGTGGGCTTGGGATTTGAACGTCTTAATTTATTGGGTTAGGAGTTTTAGGCATAGGTCTTCAGGTGTTTAGTGTGGTAAATATTTTGGGTTCTGTCTGTAGGGGTTTCGAGGATTTTTAGGGTTAGGGCTTGAGGCTTTTTTGTAAAGGCGGTAAGGGCTAGGGTTACAGTGCGTGCTGGTAAATGTAATTCTCGAAAACTCGGCCCGTGATTGGCTGTGCCGGCTGTCCAAGGAATGCTGGTAAATATAGTTTTCCGGCACCAGGCTTCCGGGAGGCCATGTTGGGTGCCCAGAGCATGCCTGGAAATGCAGGGTTAGGGTTAGGGCTAGGGTAAGGGTTAGGGTTAGGGTTAGGGTTAGGGTTAGGGCTAGGGTTAGGGCTAGGGTTAGGGCTAGGGTTAGGGTTAGGGTTAGGGCACACTTTAGCGCGACGCCGCCCAGACACATTTTAGCGCGGCGCCGCCCGGACACATTTAAGCGCGGCGCCGCCCGGACACATTGTACTTGTGGGGCTGGGAGGTTGTGGGGAACATCTGGAGAAGCTGCTTGTAGGGCTTGGGGGAGCACCTACAGGGTTTGGGGTGGGATCTGTGGGGCTGGGGGGGGTCTCTATGGGGCCGGGGGGGTTTTGGGGGGGTTGTGACCCTATGGGGTGCCCCCCCCCAGAGCCCCAACCCGCGGCTGACCTAGCATTTTAGCGTGGCCGCCGTCCACCGGCAGCTTCATGCCCGTCTTCCGCTCCCAGTGGCCTGCGGGGCGCCCGGTGGCCCTACCGGCATCACCAGCGGCCACCTTGGGGTCAACGGCGGCGGTTTTGGGGTCAACGGCAGCGGTTTTGGGGTTTCGGTCTGGGGGGTGCTGACATGCCCCCCCCCGCACCCCCGCAGGCATCCTGGCCCTGCAGCTGCCCCCGGGGGGGCTCGACGCCGAGTCCTACAGGTGAGAACCAGTCCCCTCCACCCCCTAAATGCGCCCTCAGCTCCCCAAATGCCCCCAGACCCCCCTCCAAATTGACCCCTCCCCAATTTATTCCCCCCCCCCCAGCGCCTTCCTCCACCTGGCCGAGATGCAGTGTCGGGTGCGGGAGGCGCTGTCGGAGCGCGAGCGGCTGCTGCGGGCACGGGTAGGACGGCAAGGGGGGACAAAATGGGGGGGGGGCACCAAGGGGGGGAGGGTCCATGGGGCTTGGGGGAAACCCAAGGGTGGTGGGGAACCAAAATGAGGGGGGAACCAAGTGTGCGGGGTGCGGTTGCCGGGGGGACGCATTTAGGGGCGCACCGGGGGGGGGGAACCAAAATGAGGGGGGAACCAAGTGTGCGGGGTGCGGTTGCCGGGGGGACGCATTTGCGGGGCGCACCGGGGAGGGGGGAACCAAAATGAGGGGGGAACCAAGTGTGCGGGGTGCGGTTGCCGGGGAGACCCATTTGCGGTGCGCACCGGGGGGGGGGAACCAAAATGAGGGTGGAACCAAGAGTGCGGGGTGCGGTTGCCGGGGGACTCATTTGCGGGGCGCACCGGGGCGGTCCATGGGTCTTGGGGGGAAAACAAGGGGGGGGATGGGAGGGAACCAAAATGAGAGGGGAACCAAGTGTGCGGGGTGTGGTTGCCAGGGGGTTAGGGTTAGGGTTTGGGTTAGGGTTTTGGTTTAGGGTTAGGGTTCGTTAGGGTTAGGGCTAGCGTTATCGTTAGGGGGTTAGGGGTAGTGTTAGGGCGGTAGGGTTAGGGTTAGGGGTTAGGGTTAGGGGTCGTGTTAGGGTTTGGGGTTTGGGTTTGGGTTAGGGTTAGGGTTATGGTCAGGGAGTTAGGTTTAGGGTTAGGGTTAATGTTAGCGTTAGGGTTAGGGATAGGGTTAGGCTTAGGGTTCATTAGGGTTATGGTTAGGGTTCGGGTTCGGGGTTAGGGTTAGGGTTAGGGTTAGGCGGGTTAGGGTTAGGGTTAGGGTTAGGGTTCGGGTTAGGGCTCGGTTTAGGTTTAGGGTTTTGGGTTAGGGTTAGGGTTTGTTAGGGTTAGGGCTAGGGTTATGGTTAGGGGGTTAGGGTTAGGGTTAGGGGGTTAGGTTTATGGTTAGGGGTTAGGGTTAGGGTTAGGGTTAGGGTTAGGGGGTTAGGGTTAGGGGGTTAGGTTTATGGTTAGGGCTTAGGGTTAGGGGTAGGGTTAGGGTTAGGGTTAGGTTTTGGGTTAGTGTTAGGGTTAGGGTTAGAGGGTTAGGCTTAGGGTTAGGGGTAGGGTTAGGGTCAGGGTCAGGGTCAGAGTCAGAATCAGGGTAAGCGTAGTGAGATCCTCTCCTGAGCCTATGTTATTTTCCAAAGATTGATTCACGGTTTTAAGGTTTCAGGGGTAGGGCACTAGGGTTGGGTTTCAGGGTAAGTATTCTCAGGGTTTATGTTTAGGATTTTAAGTTGTTTAGGTTTGGATTTTTAACGGTTAGTATTTTAGGGATTTGGGGGTTAAGGTTTTAAGTTTTTCAGGGTTAGTGTGTTAGGGTTTTAGAGTTTATGGGTTGTAGTGTTGAAAGGTTTTTTAGGGTTAGGGTCTTAGGGTTTTCTTTTTGGTCAATTATTTAGGGTTAGGGTTTTAAAATTTTATTTTTATTTATTTATTTATTTATTTATTTTTTCAGGTTAGGTTCTCCAGGGTTAGGGTTTTGAGTGTCCTAATTTTTTGGGTTAGGGTTTGGAGCATCTTAATTTTTTGCGTTAGGGTATTGAGCATCTTAATATTTTGTGTTAGTGCTTTGAGCGTCTTATTTTTTTGGATTAGTGTTTGGAGCGTTTTTGGGTTTAGGTTTTTGGGTTTTTAGGTTTTAGTTTTTGGGTTTAGGTTTTGAGAGTCCTATTTTTTGGGCTTGGGATTTGAACGTCTTAGTTTTGTGGGCTTGGGATTTGAACGTCTTAATTTATTGGGTTAGGAGTTTTAGGCATAGGTCTTCAGGTGTTTAGTGTGGTAAATATTTTGGGTTCTGTCTGTAGGGGTTTCGAGGATTTTTAGGGTTAGGGCTTGAGGCTTTTTTGTAAAGGCGGTAAGGGCTAGGGTTACAGTGCGTGCTGGTAAATGTAATTCTCGAAAACTCGGCCCGTGATTGGCTGTGCCGGCTGTCCAAGGAATGCTGGTAAATATAGTTTTCCGGCACCAGGCTTCCGGGAGGCCATGTTGGGTGCCCAGAGCATGCCTGGAAATGCAGGGTTAGGGTTAGGGCTAGGGTAAGGGTTAGGGTTAGGGTTAGGGTTAGGGTTAGGGCTAGGGTTAGGGCTAGGGTTAGGGCTAGGGTTAGGGTTAGGGTTAGGGCACACTTTAGCGCGACGCCGCCCAGACACATTTTAGCGCGGCGCCGCCCGGACACATTTAAGCGCGGCGCCGCCCGGACACATTGTACTTGTGGGGCTGGGAGGTTGTGGGGAACATCTGGAGAAGCTGCTTGTAGGGCTTGGGGGAGCACCTACAGGGTTTGGGGTGGGATCTGTGGGGCTGGGGGGGGTCTCTATGGGGCCGGGGGGGTTTTGGGGGGGTTGTGACCCTATGGGGTGCCCCCCCCCAGAGCCCCAACCCGCGGCTGACCTAGCATTTTAGCGTGGCCGCCGTCCACCGGCAGCTTCATGCCCGTCTTCCGCTCCCAGTGGCCTGCGGGGCGCCCGGTGGCCCTACCGGCATCACCAGCGGCCACCTTGGGGTCAACGGCGGCGGTTTTGGGGTCAACGGCAGCGGTTTTGGGGTTTCGGTCTGGGGGGTGCTGACATGCCCCCCCCCGCACCCCCGCAGGCATCCTGGCCCTGCAGCTGCCCCCGGGGGGGCTCGACGCCGAGTCCTACAGGTGAGAACCAGTCCCCTCCACCCCCTAAATGCGCCCTCAGCTCCCCAAATGCCCCCAGACCCCCCTCCAAATTGACCCCTCCCCAATTTATTCCCCCCCCCCCAGCGCCTTCCTCCACCTGGCCGAGATGCAGTGTCGGGTGCGGGAGGCGCTGTCGGAGCGCGAGCGGCTGCTGCGGGCACGGGTAGGACGGCAAGGGGGGACAAAATGGGGGGGGGGCACCAAGGGGGGGAGGGTCCATGGGGCTTGGGGGAAACCCAAGGGTGGTGGGGAACCAAAATGAGGGGGGAACCAAGTGTGCGGGGTGCGGTTGCCGGGGGGACGCATTTAGGGGCGCACCGGGGGGGGGGAACCAAAATGAGGGGGGAACCAAGTGTGCGGGGTGCGGTTGCCGGGGGGACGCATTTGCGGGGCGCACCGGGGAGGGGGGAACCAAAATGAGGGGGGAACCAAGTGTGCGGGGTGCGGTTGCCGGGGAGACCCATTTGCGGTGCGCACCGGGGGGGGGGAACCAAAATGAGGGTGGAACCAAGAGTGCGGGGTGCGGTTGCCGGGGGACTCATTTGCGGGGCGCACCGGGGCGGTCCATGGGTCTTGGGGGGAAAACAAGGGGGGGGATGGGAGGGAACCAAAATGAGAGGGGAACCAAGTGTGCGGGGTGTGGTTGCCAGGGGGTTAGGGTTAGGGTTTGGGTTAGGGTTTTGGTTTAGGGTTAGGGTTCGTTAGGGTTAGGGCTAGCGTTATCGTTAGGGGGTTAGGGGTAGTGTTAGGGCGGTAGGGTTAGGGTTAGGGGTTAGGGTTAGGGGTCGTGTTAGGGTTTGGGGTTTGGGTTTGGGTTAGGGTTAGGGTTATGGTCAGGGAGTTAGGTTTAGGGTTAGGGTTAATGTTAGCGTTAGGGTTAGGGATAGGGTTAGGCTTAGGGTTCATTAGGGTTATGGTTAGGGTTCGGGTTCGGGGTTAGGGTTAGGGTTAGGGTTAGGCGGGTTAGGGTTAGGGTTAGGGTTAGGGTTCGGGTTAGGGCTCGGTTTAGGTTTAGGGTTTTGGGTTAGGGTTAGGGTTTGTTAGGGTTAGGGCTAGGGTTATGGTTAGGGGGTTAGGGTTAGGGTTAGGGGGTTAGGTTTATGGTTAGGGGTTAGGGTTAGGGTTAGGGTTAGGGTTAGGGGGTTAGGGTTAGGGGGTTAGGTTTATGGTTAGGGCTTAGGGTTAGGGGTAGGGTTAGGGTTAGGGTTAGGTTTTGGGTTAGTGTTAGGGTTAGGGTTAGAGGGTTAGGCTTAGGGTTAGGGGTAGGGTTAGGGTCAGGGTCAGGGTCAGAGTCAGAATCAGGGTAAGCGTAGTGAGATCCTCTCCTGAGCCTATGTTATTTTCCAAAGATTGATTCACGGTTTTAAGGTTTCAGGGGTAGGGCACTAGGGTTGGGTTTCAGGGTAAGTATTCTCAGGGTTTATGTTTAGGATTTTAAGTTGTTTAGGTTTGGATTTTTAACGGTTAGTATTTTAGGGATTTGGGGGTTAAGGTTTTAAGTTTTTCAGGGTTAGTGTGTTAGGGTTTTAGAGTTTATGGGTTGTAGTGTTGAAAGGTTTTTTAGGGTTAGGGTCTTAGGGTTTTCTTTTTGGTCAATTATTTAGGGTTAGGGTTTTAAAATTTTATTTTTATTTATTTATTTATTTATTTATTTTTTCAGGTTAGGTTCTCCAGGGTTAGGGTTTTGAGTGTCCTAATTTTTTGGGTTAGGGTTTGGAGCATCTTAATTTTTTGCGTTAGGGTATTGAGCATCTTAATATTTTGTGTTAGTGCTTTGAGCGTCTTATTTTTTTGGATTAGTGTTTGGAGCGTTTTTGGGTTTAGGTTTTTGGGTTTTTAGGTTTTAGTTTTTGGGTTTAGGTTTTGAGAGTCCTATTTTTTGGGCTTGGGATTTGAACGTCTTAGTTTTGTGGGCTTGGGATTTGAACGTCTTAATTTATTGGGTTAGGAGTTTTAGGCATAGGTCTTCAGGTGTTTAGTGTGGTAAATATTTTGGGTTCTGTCTGTAGGGGTTTCGAGGATTTTTAGGGTTAGGGCTTGAGGCTTTTTTGTAAAGGCGGTAAGGGCTAGGGTTACAGTGCGTGCTGGTAAATGTAATTCTCGAAAACTCGGCCCGTGATTGGCTGTGCCGGCTGTCCAAGGAATGCTGGTAAATATAGTTTTCCGGCACCAGGCTTCCGGGAGGCCATGTTGGGTGCCCAGAGCATGCCTGGAAATGCAGGGTTAGGGTTAGGGCTAGGGTAAGGGTTAGGGTTAGGGTTAGGGTTAGGGTTAGGGCTAGGGTTAGGGCTAGGGTTAGGGCTAGGGTTAGGGTTAGGGTTAGGGCACACTTTAGCGCGACGCCGCCCAGACACATTTTAGCGCGGCGCCGCCCGGACACATTTAAGCGCGGCGCCGCCCGGACACATTGTACTTGTGGGGCTGGGAGGTTGTGGGGAACATCTGGAGAAGCTGCTTGTAGGGCTTGGGGGAGCACCTACAGGGTTTGGGGTGGGATCTGTGGGGCTGGGGGGGGTCTCTATGGGGCCGGGGGGGTTTTGGGGGGGTTGTGACCCTATGGGGTGCCCCCCCCCAGAGCCCCAACCCGCGGCTGACCTAGCATTTTAGCGTGGCCGCCGTCCACCGGCAGCTTCATGCCCGTCTTCCGCTCCCAGTGGCCTGCGGGGCGCCCGGTGGCCCTACCGGCATCACCAGCGGCCACCTTGGGGTCAACGGCGGCGGTTTTGGGGTCAACGGCAGCGGTTTTGGGGTTTCGGTCTGGGGGGTGCTGACATGCCCCCCCCCGCACCCCCGCAGGCATCCTGGCCCTGCAGCTGCCCCCGGGGGGGCTCGACGCCGAGTCCTACAGGTGAGAACCAGTCCCCTCCACCCCCTAAATGCGCCCTCAGCTCCCCAAATGCCCCCAGACCCCCCTCCAAATTGACCCCTCCCCAATTTATTCCCCCCCCCCCAGCGCCTTCCTCCACCTGGCCGAGATGCAGTGTCGGGTGCGGGAGGCGCTGTCGGAGCGCGAGCGGCTGCTGCGGGCACGGGTAGGACGGCAAGGGGGGACAAAATGGGGGGGGGGCACCAAGGGGGGGAGGGTCCATGGGGCTTGGGGGAAACCCAAGGGTGGTGGGGAACCAAAATGAGGGGGGAACCAAGTGTGCGGGGTGCGGTTGCCGGGGGGACGCATTTAGGGGCGCACCGGGGGGGGGGAACCAAAATGAGGGGGGAACCAAGTGTGCGGGGTGCGGTTGCCGGGGGGACGCATTTGCGGGGCGCACCGGGGAGGGGGGAACCAAAATGAGGGGGGAACCAAGTGTGCGGGGTGCGGTTGCCGGGGAGACCCATTTGCGGTGCGCACCGGGGGGGGGGAACCAAAATGAGGGTGGAACCAAGAGTGCGGGGTGCGGTTGCCGGGGGACTCATTTGCGGGGCGCACCGGGGCGGTCCATGGGTCTTGGGGGGAAAACAAGGGGGGGGATGGGAGGGAACCAAAATGAGAGGGGAACCAAGTGTGCGGGGTGTGGTTGCCAGGGGGTTAGGGTTAGGGTTTGGGTTAGGGTTTTGGTTTAGGGTTAGGGTTCGTTAGGGTTAGGGCTAGCGTTATCGTTAGGGGGTTAGGGGTAGTGTTAGGGCGGTAGGGTTAGGGTTAGGGGTTAGGGTTAGGGGTCGTGTTAGGGTTTGGGGTTTGGGTTTGGGTTAGGGTTAGGGTTATGGTCAGGGAGTTAGGTTTAGGGTTAGGGTTAATGTTAGCGTTAGGGTTAGGGATAGGGTTAGGCTTAGGGTTCATTAGGGTTATGGTTAGGGTTCGGGTTCGGGGTTAGGGTTAGGGTTAGGGTTAGGCGGGTTAGGGTTAGGGTTAGGGTTAGGGTTCGGGTTAGGGCTCGGTTTAGGTTTAGGGTTTTGGGTTAGGGTTAGGGTTTGTTAGGGTTAGGGCTAGGGTTATGGTTAGGGGGTTAGGGTTAGGGTTAGGGGGTTAGGTTTATGGTTAGGGGTTAGGGTTAGGGTTAGGGTTAGGGTTAGGGGGTTAGGGTTAGGGGGTTAGGTTTATGGTTAGGGCTTAGGGTTAGGGGTAGGGTTAGGGTTAGGGTTAGGTTTTGGGTTAGTGTTAGGGTTAGGGTTAGAGGGTTAGGCTTAGGGTTAGGGGTAGGGTTAGGGTCAGGGTCAGGGTCAGAGTCAGAATCAGGGTAAGCGTAGTGAGATCCTCTCCTGAGCCTATGTTATTTTCCAAAGATTGATTCACGGTTTTAAGGTTTCAGGGGTAGGGCACTAGGGTTGGGTTTCAGGGTAAGTATTCTCAGGGTTTATGTTTAGGATTTTAAGTTGTTTAGGTTTGGATTTTTAACGGTTAGTATTTTAGGGATTTGGGGGTTAAGGTTTTAAGTTTTTCAGGGTTAGTGTGTTAGGGTTTTAGAGTTTATGGGTTGTAGTGTTGAAAGGTTTTTTAGGGTTAGGGTCTTAGGGTTTTCTTTTTGGTCAATTATTTAGGGTTAGGGTTTTAAAATTTTATTTTTATTTATTTATTTATTTATTTATTTTTTCAGGTTAGGTTCTCCAGGGTTAGGGTTTTGAGTGTCCTAATTTTTTGGGTTAGGGTTTGGAGCATCTTAATTTTTTGCGTTAGGGTATTGAGCATCTTAATATTTTGTGTTAGTGCTTTGAGCGTCTTATTTTTTTGGATTAGTGTTTGGAGCGTTTTTGGGTTTAGGTTTTTGGGTTTTTAGGTTTTAGTTTTTGGGTTTAGGTTTTGAGAGTCCTATTTTTTGGGCTTGGGATTTGAACGTCTTAGTTTTGTGGGCTTGGGATTTGAACGTCTTAATTTATTGGGTTAGGAGTTTTAGGCATAGGTCTTCAGGTGTTTAGTGTGGTAAATATTTTGGGTTCTGTCTGTAGGGGTTTCGAGGATTTTTAGGGTTAGGGCTTGAGGCTTTTTTGTAAAGGCGGTAAGGGCTAGGGTTACAGTGCGTGCTGGTAAATGTAATTCTCGAAAACTCGGCCCGTGATTGGCTGTGCCGGCTGTCCAAGGAATGCTGGTAAATATAGTTTTCCGGCACCAGGCTTCCGGGAGGCCATGTTGGGTGCCCAGAGCATGCCTGGAAATGCAGGGTTAGGGTTAGGGCTAGGGTAAGGGTTAGGGTTAGGGTTAGGGTTAGGGTTAGGGCTAGGGTTAGGGCTAGGGTTAGGGCTAGGGTTAGGGTTAGGGTTAGGGCACACTTTAGCGCGACGCCGCCCAGACACATTTTAGCGCGGCGCCGCCCGGACACATTTAAGCGCGGCGCCGCCCGGACACATTGTACTTGTGGGGCTGGGAGGTTGTGGGGAACATCTGGAGAAGCTGCTTGTAGGGCTTGGGGGAGCACCTACAGGGTTTGGGGTGGGATCTGTGGGGCTGGGGGGGGTCTCTATGGGGCCGGGGGGGTTTTGGGGGGGTTGTGACCCTATGGGGTGCCCCCCCCCAGAGCCCCAACCCGCGGCTGACCTAGCATTTTAGCGTGGCCGCCGTCCACCGGCAGCTTCATGCCCGTCTTCCGCTCCCAGTGGCCTGCGGGGCGCCCGGTGGCCCTACCGGCATCACCAGCGGCCACCTTGGGGTCAACGGCGGCGGTTTTGGGGTCAACGGCAGCGGTTTTGGGGTTTCGGTCTGGGGGGTGCTGACATGCCCCCCCCCGCACCCCCGCAGGCATCCTGGCCCTGCAGCTGCCCCCGGGGGGGCTCGACGCCGAGTCCTACAGGTGAGAACCAGTCCCCTCCACCCCCTAAATGCGCCCTCAGCTCCCCAAATGCCCCCAGACCCCCCTCCAAATTGACCCCTCCCCAATTTATTCCCCCCCCCCCAGCGCCTTCCTCCACCTGGCCGAGATGCAGTGTCGGGTGCGGGAGGCGCTGTCGGAGCGCGAGCGGCTGCTGCGGGCACGGGTAGGACGGCAAGAGGGGACAAAATGGGGGGGGGGCACCAAGGGGGGGAGGGTCCATGGGGCTTGGGGGAAACCCAAGGGTGGTGGGGAACCAAAATGAGGGGGGAACCAAGTGTGCGGGGTGCGGTTGCCGGGGGGACGCATTTAGGGGCGCACCGGGGGGGGAACCAAAATGAGGGGGGAACCAAGTGTGCGGGGTGCGGTTGCCGGGGGGACGCATTTGCGGGGCGCACCGGGGAGGGGGGAACCAAAATGAGGGGGGAACCAAGTGTGCGGGGTGCGGTTGCCGGGGAGACCCATTTGCGGTGCGCACCGGGGGGGGAACCAAAATGAGGGTGGAACCAAGAGTGCGGGGTGCGGTTGCCGGGGGACTCATTTGCGGGGCGCACCGGGGAGGGGGGAACCAAAATGAGGGGGGAACCAAGTGTGCGGGGTGCGGTTGCCGGGGAGACCCATTTGCGGTGCGCACCGGGGGGGGAACCAAAATGAGGGTGGAACCAAGAGTGCGGGGTGCGGTTGCCAGGGGACTCATTTGCGGGGCGCACCGGGGCGGTCCATGGGTCTTGGGGGGAAAACAAGGGGGGGGATGGGAGGGAACCAAAATGAGAGGGGAACCAAGTGTGCGGGGTGTGGTTGCCAGGGGGTTAGGGTTAGGGTTTGGGTTAGGGTTTTGGTTTAGGGTTAGGGTTCGTTAGGGTTAGGGCTAGCGTTATCGTTAGGGGGTTAGGGGTAGTGTTAGGGCGGTAGGGTTAGGGTTAGGGGTTAGGGTTAGGGGTCGTGTTAGGGTTTGGGGTTTGGGTTTGGGTTAGGGTTAGGGTTATGGTCAGGGAGTTAGGTTTAGGGTTAGGGTTAATGTTAGCGTTAGGGTTAGGGATAGGGTTAGGCTTAGGGTTCATTAGGGTTATGGTTAGGGTTCGGGTTCGGGGTTAGGGTTAGGGTTAGGGTTAGGCGGGTTAGGGTTAGGGTTAGGGTTAGGGTTCGGGTTAGGGCTCGGTTTAGGTTTAGGGTTTTGGGTTAGGGTTAGGGTTTGTTAGGGTTAGGGCTAGGGTTATGGTTAGGGGGTTAGGGTTAGGGTTAGGGGGTTAGGTTTATGGTTAGGGGTTAGGGTTAGGGTTAGGGTTAGGGTTAGGGGGTTAGGGTTAGGGGGTTAGGTTTATGGTTAGGGCTTAGGGTTAGGGGTAGGGTTAGGGTTAGGGTTAGGTTTTGGGTTAGTGTTAGGGTTAGGGTTAGAGGGTTAGGCTTAGGGTTAGGGGTAGGGTTAGGGTCAGGGTCAGGGTCAGAGTCAGAATCAGGGTAAGCGTAGTGAGATCCTCTCCTGAGCCTATGTTATTTTCCAAAGATTGATTCACGGTTTTAAGGTTTCAGGGGTAGGGCACTAGGGTTGGGTTTCAGGGTAAGTATTCTCAGGGTTTATGTTTAGGATTTTAAGTTGTTTAGGTTTGGATTTTTAACGGTTAGTATTTTAGGGATTTGGGGGTTAAGGTTTTAAGTTTTTCAGGGTTAGTGTGTTAGGGTTTTAGAGTTTATGGGTTGTAGTGTTGAAAGGTTTTTTAGGGTTAGGGTCTTAGGGTTTTCTTTTTGGTCAATTATTTAGGGTTAGGGTTTTAAAATTTTATTTTTATTTATTTATTTATTTATTTATTTTTTCAGGTTAGGTTCTCCAGGGTTAGGGTTTTGAGTGTCCTAATTTTTTGGGTTAGGGTTTGGAGCATCTTAATTTTTTGCGTTAGGGTATTGAGCATCTTAATATTTTGTGTTAGGGTTAGGGTTAGGGTTAGGGTTAGGGTTAGGGTTAGGGTTAGGGTTAGGGTTAGGGTTAGGGTTAGGGTTTAGGGTTAGGGTTAGGGTTAGGGTTAGGGTTAGGGTTAGGGTTAGGGTTAGGGTTAGGGTTAGTGTCAGAGTCAGAGTCAGGGTAAGCGTAGTGAGATCCTCTCCTGAGGCTATGTTATTTTCCAAAGATTGATTGACGCTTTTAAAGTTTCAGGGTTAGGGTTAGGGTTAGGGTTAGGGTTAGGGTTAGGGTTAGGTTTAGGGTTAGGGTTAGGGTTAGGGTTAGGGTTAGGGTCAGAGTAAGAGTCAGGGTAAGCGTAGTGAGATCCTCTCCTGAGCCTATGTTATTTTCCAAAGATTGATTGACGCTTTTAAGGTTTCAGGGGTAGGGCACTAGCGTTGGGTTTCAGCGTAAGTGTTCTCAGGGTTTATGTTTAGGATTTTAAGTTGTTTAGGTTTGGATTTTTAACGGTTAGTATTTTAGGGATTTGGGGGTTAAGGTTTTAAGTTTTTCAGGGTTAGTGTGTTAGGGTTTTAGAGTTTATGGGTTGTAGTGTTGAAAGGTTTTTTAGGGTTAGGGTCTTAGGATTTTCTTTTTGGTCAATTATTTAGGGTTAGGGTTTTAAAATTTTAGTTTTATTTATTTATTTATTTATTTATTTTTTCAGGTTAGGTTCTCCAGGGTTAGGGTTTTGAGTGTCCTAATTTTTTGGGTTAGGGTTTGGAGCATCTTAATTTTTTGCGTTAGGGTTTTGAGCATCTTAATATTTTGTGTTAGTGCTTTGAGCGTCTTATTTTTTTGGATTAGTGTTTGGAGCGTTTTTGGGTTTAGGTTTTTGGGTTTTTAGGTTTTAGTTTTTGGGTTTAGGTTTTGAGATTCATGTTTTTTGGGCTTGGGATTTGAACGTCTTAATTTTGTGGGCTTGGGATTTGAACGTCTTAATTTATTGGGTTAGGAGATTTAGGCATAGGTCTTCAGGTGTTTAGTGTGGTAAATATTTTGGGTTATGTCTGTAGGGGTTTCGAGGATTTTTAGGGTTAGGGCTTGAGGCTTTTTTGTAAAGGCGGTAAGGGCTAGGGTTACAGTGCGTGCTGGTAAATGTAATTCTTGAAAACTCGGCCCGTGATTGGCTGTGCCGGCTGTCCAAGGAATGCTGGTAAATATAGTTTTCCGGCACCAGGCTTCCGGGAGGCCATGTTGGGTGCCCAGAGCATGCCTGGAAATGCAGGGTTAGGGTTAGGGTTAGGGTTAGGGTTAGGGCACATTTTAGCGCGACGCCGCCCGGACACATTTTAGCGCGGCGCCGCCCGGACACATTGCACTTGTGGGGCTGGGAGGTTGTGGGGAACATCTGGAGAAGGTGCCTGTAGGGTTTGTAGGAGCACCTACAGGGTTTGGGGTGGGATCTTTGGGGCTGGGGGGGGTCTCTATGAGGCCGGGGGGGTTTTGGGGGGGATGTGACCCTATGGGGTGCCCCCCCCAGAGCCCCAACCCGCGGCTGACCTAGCATTTTAGCGTGGCCGCCGTCCACCGGCAGCTTCATGCCCGTCTTCCGCTCCCAGTGGCCCGCGGGGCGCCCGGTGGCCCTACCGGCGTCACCAGCGGCCACCTTGGGGTCAACGGCGGCGGTTTTGGGGTCAACGGCAGCGGTTTTGGGGTTTCGGTCTGGGGGGTGCTGACATGCCCCCCCCCGCACCCCCCCAGGCATCCTGGCCCTGCAGCTGCCCCCGGGGGGGCTCGACGCCGAGTCCTCCAGGTGAGAACCAGTGCCCTCCGCCCCCTAAATGCGCCCCCAGCCCCCCAAATGCCCCCAGACCCCCCCCAAATTGACCCCCCCCAATTTATTCCCCCCCCCCCAGCGCCTGCCTCCACCTGGCCGAGATGCAGTGTCGGGTGCGGGAGGCGCTGGCGGAGCGCGAGCGGCTGCTGCGGGCACGGGTAGGACGGCAGGGGGTACAAAATTGGGGAGGGGCACCAAGGGGGGGGCGGGTCCATGGGGCTTGGGGGGACCCCAAGGGTTGGGGGGAACCAAAATGAGGGGAAAACCAAGTGTGCGGGGTGCGCTTGCCGGGGGGACGCATTTGCGAGGCGCACCGGGGGAGGAACCAAAATGAGGGGGGAACCAAGTTTGCGGGTTTCGGTTGCCGGGGGGAAGAATTTGCGGGGCGCAACGGGGGGGGTCCATGGGGCTTGGGTTAGGGTTAGGGTTAGGGTTAGGGTTAGGGTTAGGGTTAGGGTTAGGGTTAGGGTTAGGGTTAGGGTTAGGGTTAGGGTTAGTGTCAGAGTCAGAGTCAGGGTAAGCGTAGTGAGATCCTCTCCTGAGGCTATGTTATTTTCCAAAGATTGATTGACGCTTTTAAAGTTTCAGGGTTAGGGTTAGGGTTAGGGTTAGGGTTAGGGTTAGGGTTAGGGTTAGGATTAGGGTTAGGGTTAGGGTTAGGTTTAGGGTTAGGGTTAGGGTTAGGGTTAGGGTTAGGGTCAGAGTAAGAGTCAGGGTAAGCGTAGTGAGATCCTCTCCTGAGCCTATGTTATTTTCCAAAGATTGATTGACGCTTTTAAGGTTTCAGGGGTAGGGCACTAGCGTTGGGTTTCAGCGTAAGTGTTCTCAGGGTTTATGTTTAGGATTTTAAGTTGTTTAGGTTTGGATTTTTAACGGTTAGTATTTTAGGGATTTGGGGGTTAAGGTTTTAAGTTTTTCAGGGTTAGTGTGTTAGGGTTTTAGAGTTTATGGGTTGTAGTGTTGAAAGGTTTTTTAGGGTTAGGGTCTTAGGATTTTCTTTTTGGTCAATTATTTAGGGTTAGGGTTTTAAAATTTTAGTTTTATTTATTTATTTATTTATTTATTTTTTCAGGTTAGGTTCTCCAGGGTTAGGGTTTTGAGTGTCCTAATTTTTTGGGTTAGGGTTTGGAGCATCTTAATTTTTTGCGTTAGGGTTTTGAGCATCTTAATATTTTGTGTTAGTGCTTTGAGCGTCTTATTTTTTTGGATTAGTGTTTGGAGCGTTTTTGGGTTTAGGTTTTAGGGTTTTTAGGTTTTAGTTTTTGGGTTTAGGTTTTGAGATTCATGTTTTTTGGGCTTGGGATTTGAACGTCTTAATTTTGTGGGCTTGGGATTTGAACGTCTTAATTTATTGGGTTAGGAGATTTAGGCATAGGTCTTCAGGTGTTTAGTGTGGTAAATATTTTGGGTTATGTCTGTAGGGGTTTCGAGGATTTTTAGGGTTAGGGCTTGAGGCTTTTTTGTAAAGGCGGTAAGGGCTAGGGTTACAGTGCGTGCTGGTAAATGTAATTCTTGAAAACTCGGCCCGTGATTGGCTGTGCCGACTGTCCAAGGAATGCTGGTAAATATAGTTTTCCGGCACCAGGCTTCCGGGAGGCCATGTTGGGTGCCCAGAGCATGCCTGGAAATGCAGGGTTAGGGTTAGGGTTAGGGTTAGGGTTAGGGCACATTTTAGCGCGACACCGCCCGGACACATTTTAGCGCGGCGCCGCCCGGACACATTGCACTTGTGGGGCTGGGAGGTTGTGGGGAACATCTGGAGAAGGTGCCTGTAGGGTTTGTAGGAGCACCTACAGGGTTTGGGGTGGGATCTTTGGGGCTGGGGGGGGTCTCTATGAGGCCGGGGGGGTTTTGGGGGGGATGTGACCCTATGGGGTGCCCCCCCCAGAGCCCCAACCCGCGGCTGACCTAGCATTTTAGCGTGGCCGCCGTCCACCGGCAGCTTCATGCCCGTCTTCCGCTCCCAGTGGCCCGCGGGGCGCCCGGTGGCCCTACCGGCGTCACCAGCGGCCACCTTGGGGTCAACGGCGGCGGTTTTGGGGTCAACGGCAGCGGTTTTGGGGTTTCGGTCTGGGGGGTGCTGACATGCCCCCCCCCGCACCCCCCCAGGCATCCTGGCCCTGCAGCTGCCCCCGGGGGGGCTCGACGCCGAGTCCTCCAGGTGAGAACCAGTGCCCTCCGCCCCCTAAATGCGCCCCCAGCCCCCCAAATGCCCCCAGACCCCCCCCAAATTGACCCCCCCCAATTTATTCCCCCCCCCCCAGCGCCTGCCTCCACCTGGCCGAGATGCAGTGTCGGGTGCGGGAGGCGCTGGCGGAGCGCGAGCGGCTGCTGCGGGCACGGGTAGGACGGCAGGGGGTACAAAATTGGGGGGGGGCACCAAGGGGGGGGGGGTCCATGGGGCTTGGGGGGACCCCAAGGGTTGGGGGGAACCAAAATGAGGGGAAAACCAAGTGTGCGGGGTGCGCTTGCCGGGGGGACGCATTTGCGAGGCGCACCGGGGGAGGAACCAAAATGAGGAGGGAACCAAGTGTGCGGGGTGCTGTTGCCGGGGGGACGCATTTGCGGAGCGCACCGGGGGGGAACCAAAATGAAGGGGGAACCAAGTGTGCGGGGTGCGCTTGCCGGGGGGACCCATTTGCGGGGCGCACCGGGGGAGGAACCAAAATGAGGGGGGAACCAAGTTTGCGGGTTTCGGTTGCCGGGGGGACGAATTTGCGGGGCGCACCGGGGGGGGGTCCATGGGGCTTGGGTTAGGGTTAGGGTTAGGGTTAGGGTTAGGGTTAGGGTTAGGGTTAGGGTTAGGGTTAGGGTTAGGGTCAGAGTCAGAGTCAGGGTAAGCGTAGTGAGATCCTCTCCTGAGGCTATGTTATTTTCCAAAGATTGATAGACGCTGTTAAGGTTTCAGGGGTAGGGCACTAGCGTTGGGTTTCAGCGTAAGTGTTCTCAGGGTTTATGTTTAGGATTTTAAGTTGTTTAGGTTTGGATTTTTAACGGTTAGTATTTTAGGGATTTGGGGGTTAAGGTTTTAAGTTTTTCAGGGTTAGTGTGTTAGGGTTTTAGAGTTTATGGGTTGTAGTGTTGAAAGGTTTTTTAGGGTTAGGGTCTTAGGATTTTCTTTTTGGTCAATTATTTAGGGTTAGGGTTTTAAAATTTTAGTTTTATTTATTTATTTATTTATTTATTTTTTCAGGTTAGGTTCTCCAGGGTTAGGGTTTTGAGTGTCCTAATTTTTTGGGTTAGGGTTTGGAGCATCTTAATTTTTTGCGTTAGGGTTTTGAGCATCTTAATATTTTGTGTTAGTGCTTTGAGCGTCTTATTTTTTTGGATTAGTGTTTGGAGCGTTTTTGGGTTTAGGTTTTTGGGTTTTTAGGTTTTAGTTTTTGGGTTTAGGTTTTGAGATTCATGTTTTTTGGGCTTGGGATTTGAACGTCTTAATTTTGTGGGCTTGGGATTTGAACGTCTTAATTTATTGGGTTAGGAGATTTAGGCATAGGTCTTCAGGTGTTTAGTGTGGTAAATATTTTGGGTTATGTCTGTAGGGGTTTCGAGGATTTTTAGGGTTAGGGCTTGAGGCTTTTTTGTAAAGGCGGTAAGGGCTAGGGTTACAGTGCGTGCTGGTAAATGTAATTCTTGAAAACTCGGCCCGTGATTGGCTGTGCCGGCTGTCCAAGGAATGCTGGTAAATATAGTTTTCCGGCACCAGGCTTCCGGGAGGCCATGTTGGGTGCCCAGAGCATGCCTGGAAATGCAGGGTTAGGGTTAGGGTTAGGGTTAGGGTTAGGGCACATTTTAGCGCGACGCCGCCCGGACACATTTTAGCGCGGCGCCGCCCGGACACATTGCACTTGTGGGGCTGGGAGGTTGTGGGGAACATCTGGAGAAGGTGCCTGTAGGGTTTGTAGGAGCACCTACAGGGTTTGGGGTGGGATCTTTGGGGCTGGGGGGGGTCTCTATGAGGCCGGGGGGGTTTTGGGGGGGATGTGACCCTATGGGGTGCCCCCCCCAGAGCCCCAACCCGCGGCTGACCTAGCATTTTAGCGTGGCCGCCGTCCACCGGCAGCTTCATGCCCGTCTTCCGCTCCCAGTGGCCCGCGGGGCGCCCGGTGGCCCTACCGGCGTCACCAGCGGCCACCTTGGGGTCAACGGCGGCGGTTTTGGGGTCAACGGCAGCGGTTTTGGGGTTTCGGTCTGGGGGGTGCTGACATGCCCCCCCCCGCACCCCCCCAGGCATCCTGGCCCTGCAGCTGCCCCCGGGGGGGCTCGACGCCGAGTCCTCCAGGTGAGAACCAGTGCCCTCCGCCCCCTAAATGCGCCCCCAGCCCCCCAAATGCCCCCAGACCCCCCCCAAATTGACCCCCCCCAATTTATTCCCCCCCCCCCAGCGCCTGCCTCCACCTGGCCGAGATGCAGTGTCGGGTGCGGGAGGCGCTGGCGGAGCGCGAGCGGCTGCTGCGGGCACGGGTAGGACGGCAGGGGGTACAAAATTGGGGAGGGGCACCAAGGGGGGGGCGGGTCCATGGGGCTTGGGGGGACCCCAAGGGTTGGGGGGAACCAAAATGAGGGGAAAACCAAGTGTGCGGGGTGCGCTTGCCGGGGGGACGCATTTGCGAGGCGCACCGGGGGAGGAACCAAAATGAGGGGGGAACCAAGTGTGCGGGGTGCTGTTGCCGGGGGGACCCATTTGCGGGGCGCACCGGGGGAGGAACCAAAATGAGGGGGGAACCAAGTTTGCGGGTTTCGGTTGCCGGGGGGAAGAATTTGCGGGGCGCAACGGGGGGGGTCCATGGGGCTTGGGTTAGGGTTAGGGTTAGGGTTAGGGTTAGGGTTAGGGTTAGGGTTAGGGTTAGGGTTAGGGTTAGGGTTAGGGTTAGGGTTAGGGTTAGTGTCAGAGTCAGAGTCAGGGTAAGCGTAGTGAGATCCTCTCCTGAGGCTATGTTATTTTCCAAAGATTGATTGACGCTTTTAAGGTTTCAGGGGTAGGGCACTAGCGTTGGGTTTCAGCGTAAGTGTTCTCAGGGTTTATGTTTAGGATTTTAAGTTGTTTAGGTTTGGATTTTTAACGGTTAGTATTTTAGGGATTTGGGGGTTAAGGTTTTAAGTTTTTCAGGGTTAGTGTGTTAGGGTTTTAGAGTTTATGGGTTGTAGTGTTGAAAGGTTTTTTAGGGTTAGGGTCTTAGGATTTTCTTTTTGGTCAATTATTTAGGGTTAGGGTTTTAAAATTTTAGTTTTATTTATTTATTTATTTATTTATTTTTTCAGGTTAGGTTCTCCAGGGTTAGGGTTTTGAGTGTCCTAATTTTTTGGGTTAGGGTTTGGAGCATCTTAATTTTTTGCGTTAGGGTTTTGAGCATCTTAATATTTTGTGTTAGTGCTTTGAGCGTCTTATTTTTTTGGATTAGTGTTTGGAGCGTTTTTGGGTTTAGGTTTTTGGGTTTTTAGGTTTTAGTTTTTGGGTTTAGGTTTTGAGATTCATGTTTTTTGGGCTTGGGATTTGAACGTCTTAATTTTGTGGGCTTGGGATTTGAACGTCTTAATTTATTGGGTTAGGAGATTTAGGCATAGGTCTTCAGGTGTTTAGTGTGGTAAATATTTTGGGTTATGTCTGTAGGGGTTTCGAGGATTTTTAGGGTTAGGGCTTGAGGCTTTTTTGTAAAGGCGGTAAGGGCTAGGGTTACAGTGCGTGCTGGTAAATGTAATTCTTGAAAACTCGGCCCGTGATTGGCTGTGCCGGCTGTCCAAGGAATGCTGGTAAATATAGTTTTCCGGCACCAGGCTTCCGGGAGGCCATGTTGGGTGCCCAGAGCATGCCTGGAAATGCAGGGTTAGGGTTAGGGTTAGGGTTAGGGTTAGGGCACATTTTAGCGCGACGCCGCCCGGACACATTTTAGCGCGGCGCCGCCCGGACACATTGCACTTGTGGGGCTGGGAGGTTGTGGGGAACATCTGGAGAAGGTGCCTGTAGGGTTTGTAGGAGCACCTACAGGGTTTGGGGTGGGATCTTTGGGGCTGGGGGGGGTCTCTATGAGGCCGGGGGGGTTTTGGGGGGGATGTGACCCTATGGGGTGCCCCCCCCAGAGCCCCAACCCGCGGCTGACCTAGCATTTTAGCGTGGCCGCCGTCCACCGGCAGCTTCATGCCCGTCTTCCGCTCCCAGTGGCCCGCGGGGCGCCCGGTGGCCCTACCGGCGTCACCAGCGGCCACCTTGGGGTCAACGGCGGCGGTTTTGGGGTCAACGGCAGCGGTTTTGGGGTTTCGGTCTGGGGGGTGCTGACATGCCCCCCCCCGCACCCCCCCAGGCATCCTGGCCCTGCAGCTGCCCCCGGGGGGGCTCGACGCCGAGTCCTCCAGGTGAGAACCAGTGCCCTCCGCCCCCTAAATGCGCCCCCAGCCCCCCAAATGCCCCCAGACCCCCCCCAAATTGACCCCCCCCAATTTATTCCCGCCCCCCCAGCGCCTGCCTCCACCTGGCCGAGATGCAGTGTCGGGTGCGGGAGGCGCTGGCGGAGCGCGAGCGGCTGCTGCGGGCACGGGTAGGACGGCAGGGGGTACAAAATTGGGGAGGGGCACCAAGGGGGGGGCGGGTCCATGGGGCTTGGGGGGACCCCAAGGGTTGGGGGGAACCAAAATGAGGGGAAAACCAAGTGTGCGGGGTGCGCTTGCCGGGGGGACGCATTTGCGAGGCGCACCGGGGGAGGAACCAAAATGAGGGGGGAACCAAGTGTGCGGGGTGCTGTTGCCGGGGGGACGCATTTGCGGAGCGCACCGGGGGGGAACCAAAATGAAGGGGGAACCAAGTGTGCGGGGTGCGCTTGCCGGGGGGACCCATTTGCGGGGCGCACCGGGGGAGGAACCAAAATGAGGGGGGAACCAAGTTTGCGGGTTTCGGTTGCCGGGGGGACGAATTTGCGGGGCGTACCGGGGGGGGTCCATGGGGCTTGGGTTAGGGTTAGGGTTAGGGTTAGGGTTAGGGTTAGGGTTAGGGTTAGGGTTAGGGTTAGGGTTAGGGTTAGTGTCAGAGTCAGAGTCAGGGTAAGCGTAGTGAGATCCTCTCCTGAGGCTATGTTATTTTCCAAAGATTGATAGACGCTGTTAAGGTTTCAGGGGTAGGGCACTAGCGTTGGGTTTCAGCGTAAGTGTTCTCAGGGTTTATGTTTAGGATTTTAAGTTGTTTAGGTTTGGATTTTTAACGGTTAGTATTTTAGGGATTTGGGGGTTAAGGTTTTAAGTTTTTCAGGGTTAGTGTGTTAGGGTTTTAGAGTTTATGGGTTGTAGTGTTGAAAGGTTTTTTAGGGTTAGGGTCTTAGGATTTTCTTTTTGGTCAATTATTTAGGGTTAGGGTTTTAAAATTTTAGTTTTATTTATTTATTTATTTATTTATTTTTTCAGGTTAGGTTCTCCAGGGTTAGGGTTTTGAGTGTCCTAATTTTTTGGGTTAGGGTTTGGAGCATCTTAATTTTTTGCGTTAGGGTTTTGAGCATCTTAATATTTTGTGTTAGTGCTTTGAGCGTCTTATTTTTTTGGATTAGTGTTTGGAGCGTTTTTGGGTTTAGGTTTTTGGGTTTTTAGGTTTTAGTTTTTGGGTTTAGGTTTTGAGATTCATGTTTTTTGGGCTTGGGATTTGAACGTCTTAATTTTGTGGGCTTGGGATTTGAACGTCTTAATTTATTGGGTTAGGAGATTTAGGCATAGGTCTTCAGGTGTTTAGTGTGGTAAATATTTTGGGTTATGTCTGTAGGGGTTTCGAGGATTTTTAGGGTTAGGGCTTGAGGCTTTTTTGTAAAGGCGGTAAGGGCTAGGGTTACAGTGCGTGCTGGTAAATGTAATTCTTGAAAACTCGGCCCGTGATTGGCTGTGCCGGCTGTCCAAGGAATGCTGGTAAATATAGTTTTCCGGCACCAGGCTTCCGGGAGGCCATGTTGGGTGCCCAGAGCATGCCTGGAAATGCAGGGTTAGGGTTAGGGTTAGGGTTAGGGTTAGGGTTAGGGCACATTTTAGCGCGACGCCGCCCGGACACATTTTAGCGCGGCGCCGCCCGGACACATTGCACTTGTGGGGCTGGGAGGTTGTGGGGAACATCTGGAGAAGGTGCCTGTAGGGTTTGTAGGAGCACCTACAGGGTTTGGGGTGGGATCTTTGGGGCTGGGGGGGGTCTCTATGAGGCCGGGGGGGTTTTGGGGGGGATGTGACCCTATGGGGTGCCCCCCCCAGAGCCCCAACCCGCGGCTGACCTAGCATTTTAGCGTGGCCGCCGTCCACCGGCAGCTTCATGCCCGTCTTCCGCTCCCAGTGGCCCGCGGGGCGCCCGGTGGCCCTACCGGCGTCACCAGCGGCCACCTTGGGGTCAACGGCGGCGGTTTTGGGGTCAACGGCAGCGGTTTTGGGGTTTCGGTCTGGGGGGTGCTGACATGCCCCCCCCCGCACCCCCCCAGGCATCCTGGCCCTGCAGCTGCCCCCGGGGGGGCTCGACGCCGAGTCCTCCAGGTGAGAACCAGTGCCCTCCGCCCCCTAAATGCGCCCCCAGCCCCCCAAATGCCCCCAGACCCCCCCCAAATTGACCCCCCCCAATTTATTCCCCCCCCCCCAGCGCCTGCCTCCACCTGGCCGAGATGCAGTGTCGGGTGCGGGAGGCGCTGGCGGAGCGCGAGCGGCTGCTGCGGGCACGGGTAGGACGGCAGGGGGTACAAAATTGGGGAGGGGCACCAAGGGGGGGGCGGGTCCATGGGGCTTGGGGGGACCCCAAGGGTTGGGGGGAACCAAAATGAGGGGAAAACCAAGTGTGCGGGGTGCGCTTGCCGGGGGGACGCATTTGCGAGGCGCACCGGGGGAGGAACCAAAATGAGGGGGGAACCAAGTGTGCGGGGTGCTGTTGCCGGGGGGACGCATTTGCGGAGCGCACCGGGGGGGAACCAAAATGAAGGGGGAACCAAGTGTGCGGGGTGCGCTTGCCGGGGGGACCCATTTGCGGGGCGCACCGGGGGAGGAACCAAAATGAGGGGGGAACCAAGTTTGCGGGTTTCGGTTGCCGGGGGGACGAATTTGCGGGGCGCACCGGGGGGGGTCCATGGGGCTTGGGTTAGGGTTAGGGTTAGGGTTAGGGTTAGGGTTAGGGTTAGGGTTAGGGTTAGGGTTAGGGTTAGTGTCAGAGTCAGAGTCAGGGTAAGCGTAGTGAGATCCTCTCCTGAGGCTATGTTATTTTCCAAAGATTGATAGACGCTGTTAAGGTTTCAGGGGTAGGGCACTAGCGTTGGGTTTCAGCGTAAGTGTTCTCAGGGTTTATGTTTAGGATTTTAAGTTGTTTAGGTTTGGATTTTTAACGGTTAGTATTTTAGGGATTTGGGGGTTAAGGTTTTAAGTTTTTCAGGGTTAGTGTGTTAGGGTTTTAGAGTTTATGGGTTGTAGTGTTGAAAGGTTTTTTAGGGTTAGGGTCTTAGGATTTTCTTTTTGGTCAATTATTTAGGGTTAGGGTTTTAAAATTTTAGTTTTATTTATTTATTTATTTATTTATTTTTTCAGGTTAGGTTCTCCAGGGTTAGGGTTTTGAGTGTCCTAATTTTTTGGGTTAGGGTTTGGAGCATCTTAATTTTTTGCGTTAGGGTTTTGAGCATCTTAATATTTTGTGTTAGTGCTTTGAGCGTCTTATTTTTTTGGATTAGTGTTTGGAGCGTTTTTGGGTTTAGGTTTTTGGGTTTTTAGGTTTTAGTTTTTGGGTTTAGGTTTTGAGATTCATGTTTTTTGGGCTTGGGATTTGAACGTCTTAATTTTGTGGGCTTGGGATTTGAACGTCTTAATTTATTGGGTTAGGAGATTTAGGCATAGGTCTTCAGGTGTTTAGTGTGGTAAATATTTTGGGTTATGTCTGTAGGGGTTTCGAGGATTTTTAGGGTTAGGGCTTGAGGCTTTTTTGTAAAGGCGGTAAGGGCTAGGGTTACAGTGCGTGCTGGTAAATGTAATTCTTGAAAACTCGGCCCGTGATTGGCTGTGCCGGCTGTCCAAGGAATGCTGGTAAATATAGTTTTCCGGCACCAGGCTTCCGGGAGGCCATGTTGGGTGCCCAGAGCATGCCTGGAAATGCAGGGTTAGGGTTAGGGTTAGGGTTAGGGTTAGGGTTAGGGCACATTTTAGCGCGACGCCGCCCGGACACATTTTAGCGCGGCGCCGCCCGGACACATTGCACTTGTGGGGCTGGGAGGTTGTGGGGAACATCTGGAGAAGGTGCCTGTAGGGTTTGTAGGAGCACCTACAGGGTTTGGGGTGGGATCTTTGGGGCTGGGGGGGGTCTCTATGAGGCCGGGGGGGTTTTGGGGGGGATGTGACCCTATGGGGTGCCCCCCCCAGAGCCCCAACCCGCGGCTGACCTAGCATTTTAGCGTGGCCGCCGTCCACCGGCAGCTTCATGCCCGTCTTCCGCTCCCAGTGGCCCGCGGGGCGCCCGGTGGCCCTACCGGCGTCACCAGCGGCCACCTTGGGGTCAACGGCGGCGGTTTTGGGGTCAACGGCAGCGGTTTTGGGGTTTCGGTCTGGGGGGTGCTGACATGCCCCCCCCCGCACCCCCCCAGGCATCCTGGCCCTGCAGCTGCCCCCGGGGGGGCTCGACGCCGAGTCCTCCAGGTGAGAACCAGTGCCCTCCGCCCCCTAAATGCGCCCCCAGCCCCCCAAATGCCCCCAGACCCCCCCCAAATTGACCCCCCCCAATTTATTCCCCCCCCCCCCAGCGCCTGCCTCCACCTGGCCGAGATGCAGTGTCGGGTGCGGGAGGCGCTGGCGGAGCGCGAGCGGCTGCTGCGGGCACGGGTAGGACGGCAGGGGGTACAAAATTGGGGAGGGGCACCAAGGGGGGGGCGGGTCCATGGGGCTTGGGGGGATCCCAAGGGTTGGGGGGAACCAAAATGAGGGGAAAACCAAGTGTGCGGGGTGCGCTTGCCGGGGGGACGCATTTGCGAGGCGCACCGGGGGAGGAACCAAAATGAGGGGGGAACCAAGTGTGCGGGGTGCTGTTGCCGGGCGGACGCATTTGCGGAGCGCACCGGGGGGGAACCAAAATGAAGGGGGAACCAAGTGTGCGGGGTGCGCTTGCCGGGGGGACCCATTTGCGGGGCGCACCGGGGGAGGAACCAAAATGAGGGGGGAACCAAGTTTGCGGGTTTCGGTTGCCGGGGGGACGAATTTGCGGGGCGCACCGGGGGGGGTCCATGGGGCTTGGGTTAGGGTTAGGGTTAGGGTTAGGGTTAGGGTTAGGGTTAGGGTTAGGGTTAGGGTTAGGGTTAGGGTTAGGGTTAGGGTTAGTGTCAGAGTCAGAGTCAGGGTAAGCGTAGTGAGATCCTCTCCTGAGGCTATGTTATTTTCCAAAGATTGATAGACGCTGTTAAGGTTTCAGGGGTAGGGCACTAGCGTTGGGTTTCAGCGTAAGTGTTCTCAGGGTTTATGTTTAGGATTTTAAGTTGTTTAGGTTTGGATTTTTAACGGTTAGTATTTTAGGGATTTGGGGGTTAAGGTTTTAAGTTTTTCAGGGTTAGTGTGTTAGGGTTTTAGAGTTTATGGGTTGTAGTGTTGAAAGGTTTTTTAGGGTTAGGGTCTTAGGATTTTCTTTTTGGTCAATTATTTAGGGTTAGGGTTTTAAAATTTTAGTTTTATTTATTTATTTATTTATTTATTTTTTCAGGTTAGGTTCTCCAGGGTTAGGGTTTTGAGTGTCCTAATTTTTTGGGTTAGGGTTTGGAGCATCTTAATTTTTTGCGTTAGGGTTTTGAGCATCTTAATATTTTGTGTTAGTGCTTTGAGCGTCTTATTTTTTTGGATTAGTGTTTGGAGCGTTTTTGGGTTTAGGTTTTTGGGTTTTTAGGTTTTAGTTTTTGGGTTTAGGTTTTGAGATTCATGTTTTTTGGGCTTGGGATTTGAACGTCTTAATTTTGTGGGCTTGGGATTTGAACGTCTTAATTTATTGGGTTAGGAGATTTAGGCATAGGTCTTCAGGTGTTTAGTGTGGTAAATATTTTGGGTTATGTCTGTAGGGGTTTCGAGGATTTTTAGGGTTAGGGCTTGAGGCTTTTTTGTAAAGGCGGTAAGGGCTAGGGTTACAGTGCGTGCTGGTAAATGTAATTCTTGAAAACTCGGCCCGTGATTGGCTGTGCCGGCTGTCCAAGGAATGCTGGTAAATATAGTTTTCCGGCACCAGGCTTCCGGGAGGCCATGTTGGGTGCCCAGAGCATGCCTGGAAATGCAGGGTTAGGGTTAGGGCACATTTTAGCGCGACGCCGCCCGGACACATTTTAGCGCGGCGCCGCCCGGACACATTGCACTTGTGGGGCTGGGAGGTTGTGGGGAACATCTGGAGAAGGTGCCTGTAGGGTTTGTAGGAGCACCTACAGGGTTTGGGGTGGGATCTTTGGGGCTGGGGGGGGTCTCTATGAGGCCGGGGGGGTTTTGGGGGGGATGTGACCCTATGGGGTGCCCCCCCCAGAGCCCCAACCCGCGGCTGACCTAGCATTTTAGCGTGGCCGCCGTCCACCGGCAGCTTCATGCCCGTCTTCCGCTCCCAGTGGCCCGCGGGGCGCCCGGTGGCCCTACCGGCATCACCAGCGGCCACCTTGGGGTCAACGGCGGCGGTTTTGGGGTCAACGGCAGCGGTTTTGGGGTTTCGGTCTGGGGGGTGCTGACATGCCCCCCCCCGCACCCCCCCAGGCATCCTGGCCCTGCAGCTGCCCCCGGGGGGGCTCGACGCCGAGTCCTCCAGGTGAGAACCAGTGCCCTCCGCCCCCTAAATGCGCCCCCAGCCCCCCAAATGCCCCCAGACCCCCCCCAAATTGACCCCCCCCAATTTATTCCCCCCCCCCCAGCGCCTGCCTCCACCTGGCCGAGATGCAGTGTCGGGTGCGGGAGGCGCTGGCGGAGCGCGAGCGGCTGCTGCGGGCACGGGTAGGACGGCAGGGGGTACAAAATTGGGGGGGGGCACCAAGGGGGGGGCGGGTCCATGGGGCTTGGGGGGACCCCAAGGGTTGGGGGGAACCAAAATGAGGGGAAAACCAAGTGTGCGGGGTGCGCTTGCCGGGGGGACGCATTTGCGAGGCGCACCGGGGGAGGAACCAAAATGAGGGGGGAACCAAGTGTGCGGGGTGCTGTTGCCGGGGGGACGCATTTGCGGAGCGCACCGGGGGGGAACCAAAATGAAGGGGGAACCAAGTGTGCGGGGTGCGCTTGCCGGGGGGACCCATTTGCGGGGCGCACCGGGGGAGGAACCAAAATGAGGGGGGAACCAAGTTTGCGGGTTTCGGTTGCCGGGGGGAAGAATTTGCGGGGCGCACCGGGGGGGGTCCATGGGGCTTGGGTTAGGGTTAGGGTTAGGGTTAGGGTTAGGGTTAGGGTTAGGGTTAGGGTTAGGGTTAGGGTTAGGGTTAGGGTTAGGGTTAGGGTTAGGGTCAGAGTCAGAGTCAGGGTAAGCGTAGTGAGATCCTCTCCTGAGGCTATGTTATTTTCCAAAGATTGATAGACGCTGTTAAGGTTTCAGGGGTAGGGCACTAGCGTTGGGTTTCAGCGTAAGTGTTCTCAGGGTTTATGTTTAGGATTTTAAGTTGTTTAGGTTTGGATTTTTAACGGTTAGTATTTTAGGGATTTGGGGGTTAAGGTTTTAAGTTTTTCAGGGTTAGTGTGTTAGGGTTTTAGAGTTTATGGGTTGTAGTGTTGAAAGGTTTTTTAGGGTTAGGGTCTTAGGATTTTCCTTTTGGTCAATTATTTAGGGTTAGGGTTTTAAAATTTTAGTTTTATTTATTTATTTATTTATTTATTTTTTCAGGTTAGGTTCTCCAGGGTTAGGGTTTTGAGTGTCCTAATTTTTTGGGTTAGGGTTTGGAGCATCTTAATTTTTTGCGTTAGGGTTTTGAGCATCTTAATATTTTGTGTTAGTGCTTTGAGCGTCTTATTTTTTTGGATTAGTGTTTGGAGCGTTTTTGGGTTTAGGTTTTTGGGTTTTTAGGTTTTAGTTTTTGGGTTTAGGTTTTGAGATTCATGTTTTTTGGGCTTGGGATTTGAACGTCTTAATTTTGTGGGCTTGGGATTTGAACGTCTTAATTTATTGGGTTAGGAGATTTAGGCATAGGTCTTCAGGTGTTTAGTGTGGTAAATATTTTGGGTTATGTCTGTAGGGGTTTCGAGGATTTTTAGGGTTAGGGCTTGAGGCTTTTTTGTAAAGGCGGTAAGGGCTAGGGTTACAGTGCGTGCTGGTAAATGTAATTCTTGAAAACTCGGCCCGTGATTGGCTGTGCCGGCTGTCCAAGGAATGCTGGTAAATATAGTTTTCCGGCACCAGGCTTCCGGGAGGCCATGTTGGGTGCCCAGAGCATGCCTGGAAATGCAGGGTTAGGGTTAGGGTTAGGGTTAGGGTTAGGGCACATTTTAGCGCGACGCCGCCCGGACACATTTTAGCGCGGCGCCGCCCGGACACATTGCACTTGTGGGGCTGGGAGGTTGTGGGGAACATCTGGAGAAGGTGCCTGTAGGGTTTGTAGGAGCACCTACAGGGTTTGGGGTGGGATCTTTGGGGCTGGGGGGGGTCTCTATGAGGCCGGGGGGGTTTTGGGGGGGATGTGACCCTATGGGGTGCCCCCCCCAGAGCCCCAACCCGCGGCTGACCTAGCATTTTAGCGTGGCCGCCGTCCACCGGCAGCTTCATGCCCGTCTTCCGCTCCCAGTGGCCCGCGGGGCGCCCGGTGGCCCTACCGGCGCCACCAGCGGCCACCTTGGGGTCAACGGCGGCGGTTTTGGGGTCAACGGCAGCGGTTTTGGGGTTTCGGTCTGGGGGGTGCTGACATGCCCCCCCCCGCACCCCCCCAGGCATCCTGGCCCTGCAGCTGCCCCCGGGGGGGCTCGACGCCGAGTCCTCCAGGTGAGAACCAGTGCCCTCCGCCCCCTAAATGCGCCCCCAGCCCCCCAAATGCCCCCAGACCCCCCCCAAATTGACCCCCCCCAATTTATTCCCCCCCCCCCAGCGCCTGCCTCCACCTGGCCGAGATGCAGTGTCGGGTGCGGGAGGCGCTGGCGGAGCGCGAGCGGCTGCTGCGGGCACGGGTAGGACGGCAGGGGGTACAAAATTGGGGAGGGGCACCAAGGGGGGGGCGGGTCCATGGGGCTTGGGGGGACCCCAAGGGTTGGGGGGAACCAAAATGAGGGGAAAACCAAGTGTGCGGGGTGCGCTTGCCGGGGGGACGCATTTGCGAGGCGCACCGGGGGAGGAACCAAAATGAGGGGGGAACCAAGTGTGCGGGGTGCTGTTGCCGGGGGGACGCATTTGCGGAGCGCACCGGGGGGGAACCAAAATGAAGGGGGAACCAAGTGTGCGGGGTGCGCTTGCCGGGGGGACCCATTTGCGGGGCGCACCGGGGGAGGAACCAAAATGAGGGGGGAACCAAGTTTGCGGGTTTCGGTTGCCGGGGGGACGAATTTGCGGGGCGCACCGGGGGGGGTCCATGGGGCTTGGGTTAGGGTTAGGGTTAGGGTTAGGGTTAGGGTTAGGGTTAGGGTTAGGGTTAGGGTTAGGGTTAGGGTTAGGGTTAGGGTTAGGGTTAGTGTCAGAGTCAGAGTCAGGGTAAGCGTAGTGAGATCCTCTCCTGAGGCTATGTTATTTTCCAAAGATTGATAGACACTTTTAAAGTTTCAGGGTTAGGGTTAGGGTTAGGGTTAGGGTTAGGGTTAGGGTTAGGGTTAGGGTTAGGGTTAGGGTTAGGATTAGGGTTAGGGTTAGGGTTAGGGTTAGGGTTAGGTTTAGGGTTAGGGTTAGGGTTAGGGTTAGGGTTAGGGTCAGAGTAAGAGTCAGGGTAAGCGTAGTGAGATCCTCTCCTGAGCCTATGTTATTTTCCAAAGATTGATTGACGCTTTTAAGGTTTCAGGGGTAGGGCACTAGCGTTGGGTTTCAGTGTAAGTGTTCTCAGGGTTTATGTTTAGGATTTTAAGTTGTTTAGGTTTGGATTTTTAACGGTTAGTATTTTAGGGATTTGGGGGTTAAGGTTTTAAATTTTTCAGGGTTAGTGTGTTAGGGTTTTAGAGTTTATGGGTTGTAGTGTTGAAAGGTTTTTTAGGGTTAGGGTCTTAGGATTTTCTTTTTGGTCAATTATTTAGGGTTAGGGTTTTAAAATTTTAGTTTTATTTATTTATTTATTTATTTATTTTTTCAGGTTAGGTTCTCCAGGGTTAGGGTTTTGAGTGTCCTAATTTTTTGGGTTAGGGTTTGGAGCATCTTAATTTTTTGCGTTAGGGTTTTGAGCATCTTAATATTTTGTGTTAGTGCTTTGAGCGTCTTATTTTTTTGGATTAGTGTTTGGAGCGTTTTTGGGTTTAGGTTTTTGGGTTTTTAGGTTTTAGTTTTTGGGTTTAGGTTTTGAGATTCATGTTTTTTGGGCTTGGGATTTGAACGTCTTAATTTTGTGGGCTTGGGATTTGAACGTCTTAATTTATTGGGTTAGGAGATTTAGGCATAGGTCTTCAGGTGTTTAGTGTGGTAAATATTTTGGGTTATGTCTGTAGGGGTTTCGAGGATTTTTAGGGTTAGGGCTTGAGGCTTTTTTGTAAAGGCGGTAAGGGCTAGGGTTACAGTGCGTGCTGGTAAATGTAATTCTTGAAAACTCGGCCCGTGATTGGCTGTGCCGGCTGTCCAAGGAATGCTGGTAAATATAGTTTTCCGGCACCAGGCTTCCGGGAGGCCATGTTGGGTGCCCAGAGCATGCCTGGAAATGCAGGGTTAGGGTTAGGGTTAGGGTTAGGGTTAGGGTTAGGGCACATTTTAGCGCGACGCCGCCCGGACACATTTTAGCGCGGCGCCGCCCGGACACATTGCACTTGTGGGGCTGGGAGGTTGTGGGGAACATCTGGAGAAGGTGCCTGTAGGGTTTGTAGGAGCACCTACAGGGTTTGGGGTGGGATCTTTGGGGCTGGGGGGGGTCTCTATGAGGCCGGGGGGGTTTTGGGGGGGGATGTGACCCTATGGGGTGCCCCCCCCAGAGCCCCAACCCGCGGCTGACCTAGCATTTTAGCGTGGCCGCCGTCCACCGGCAGCTTCATGCCCGTCTTCCGCTCCCAGTGGCCCGCGGGGCGCCCGGTGGCCCTACCGGCGTCACCAGCGGCCACCTTGGGGTCAACGGCGGCGGTTTTGGGGTCAACGGCAGCGGTTTTGGGGTTTCGGTCTGGGGGGTGCTGACATGCCCCCCCCCGCACCCCCCCAGGCATCCTGGCCCTGCAGCTGCCCCCGGGGGGGCTCGACGCCGAGTCCTCCAGGTGAGAACCAGTGCCCTCCGCCCCCTAAATGCGCCCCCAGCCCCCCAAATGCCCCCAGACCCCCCCCAAATTGACCCCCCCCAATTTATTCCCCCCCCCCCAGCGCCTGCCTCCACCTGGCCGAGATGCAGTGTCGGGTGCGGGAGGCGCTGGCGGAGCGCGAGCGGCTGCTGCGGGCACGGGTAGGACGGCAGGGGGTACAAAATTGGGGGGGGGCACCAAGGAGGGGGGGGTCCATGGGGCTTGGGGGGACCCCAAGGGTTGGGGGGAACCAAAATGAGGGGAAAACCAAGTGTGCGGGGTGCGCTTGCCGGGGGGACGCATTTGCGAGGCGCACCGGGGGAGGAACCAAAATGAGGGGGGAACCAAGTGTGCGGGGTGCTGTTGCCGGGGGGACGCATTTGCGGAGCGCACCGGGGGGGAACCAAAATGAAGGGGGAACCAAGTGTGCGGGGTGCGCTTGCCGGGGGGACCCATTTGCGGGGCGCACCGGGGGAGGAACCAAAATGAGGGGGGAAACAAGTTTGCGGGTTTCGGTTGCCAGGGGGACGAATTTGCGGGGCGCACCGGGGGGGGGGTCCATGGGGCTTGGGTTAGGGTTAGGGTTAGGGTTAGGGTTAGGGTTAGGGTTAGGGTTAGGGTTAGGGTTAGGGTTAGTGTCAGAGTCAGAGTCAGAGTCAGAGTCAGAGTCAGAGTCAGGGTAAGCGTAGTGAGATCCTCTCCTGAGCCTATGTTATTTTCCAAAGATTGATAGACGCTGTTAAGGTTTCAGGGGTAGGGCACTAGCGTTGGGTTTCAGCGTAAGTGTTCTCAGGGTTTATGTTTAGGATTTTAAGTTGTTTAGGTTTGGATTTTTAACGGTTAGTATGTTAGGGATTTGGGGGTTAAGGTTTTAAGTTTTTCAGGGTTAGTGTGTTAGGGTTTTAGAGTTTATGGGTTGTAGTGTTGAAAGGTTTTTTAGGGTTAGGGTCTTAGGATTTTCCTTTTGGTCAATTATTTAGGGTTAGGGTTTTAAAATTTTAGTTTTATTTATTTATTTATTTATTTATTTTTTCAGGTTAGGTTCTCCAGGGTTAGGGTTTTGAGTGTCCTAATTTTTTGGGTTAGGGTTTGGAGCATCTTAATTTTTTGCGTTAGGGTTTTGAGCATCTTAATATTTTGTGTTAGTGCTTTGAGCGTCTTATTTTTTTGGATTAGTGTTTGGAGCGTTTTTGGGTTTAGGTTTTTGGGTTTTTAGGTTTTAGTTTTTGGGTTTAGGTTTTGAGATTCATGTTTTTTGGGCTTGGGATTTGAACGTCTTAATTTTGTGGGCTTGGGATTTGAACGTCTTAATTTATTGGGTTAGGAGATTTAGGCATAGGTCTTCAGGTGTTTAGTGTGGTAAATATTTTGGGTTATGTCTGTAGGGGTTTCGAGGATTTTTAGGGTTAGGGCTTGAGGCTTTTTTGTAAAGGCGGTAAGGGCTAGGGTTACAGTGCGTGCTGGTAAATGTAATTCTTGAAAACTCGGCCCGTGATTGGCTGTGCCGGCTGTCCAAGGAATGCTGGTAAATATAGTTTTCCGGCACCAGGCTTCCGGGAGGCCATGTTGGGTGCCCAGAGCATGCCTGGAAATGCAGGGTTAGGGTTAGGGTTAGGGTTAGGGTTAGGGCACATTTTAGCGCGACGCCGCCCGGACACATTTTAGCGCGGCGCCGCCCGGACACATTGCACTTGTGGGGCTGGGAGGTTGTGGGGAACATCTGGAGAAGGTGCCTGTAGGGTTTGTAGGAGCACCTACAGGGTTTGGGGTGGGATCTTTGGGGCTGGGGGGGGTCTCTATGAGGCCGGGGGGGTTTTGGGGGGGATGTGACCCTATGGGGTGCCCCCCCCAGAGCCCCAACCCGCGGCTGACCTAGCATTTTAGCGTGGCCGCCGTCCACCGGCAGCTTCATGCCCGTCTTCCGCTCCCAGTGGCCCGCGGGGCGCCCGGTGGCCCTACCGGCGTCACCAGCGGCCACCTTGGGGTCAACGGCGGCGGTTTTGGGGTCAACGGCAGCGGTTTTGGGGTTTCGGTCTGGGGGGTGCTGACATGCCCCCCCCCGCACCCCCCCAGGCATCCTGGCCCTGCAGCTGCCCCCGGGGGGGCTCGACGCCGAGTCCTCCAGGTGAGAACCAGTGCCCTCCGCCCCCTAAATGCGCCCCCAGCCCCCCAAATGCCCCCAGACCCCCCCCAAATTGACCCCCCCCAATTTATTCCCCCCCCCCCAGCGCCTGCCTCCACCTGGCCGAGATGCAGTGTCGGGTGCGGGAGGCGCTGGCGGAGCGCGAGCGGCTGCTGCGGGCACGGGTAGGACGGCAGGGGGTACAAAATTGGGGGGGGGCACCAAGGAGGGGGGGGTCCATGGGGCTTGGGGGGACCCCAAGGGTTGGGGGGAACCAAAATGAGGGGAAAACCAAGTGTGCGGGGTGCGCTTGCCGGGGGGACGCATTTGCGAGGCGCACCGGGGGAGGAACCAAAATGAGGGGGGAACCAAGTGTGCGGGGTGCTGTTGCCGGGGGGACGCATTTGCGGAGCGCACCGGGGGGGAACCAAAATGAAGGGGGAACCAAGTGTGCGGGGTGCGCTTGCCGGGGGGACCCATTTGCGGGGCGCACCGGGGGAGGAACCAAAATGAGGGGGGAAACAAGTTTGCGGGTTTCGGTTGCCAGGGGGACGAATTTGCGGGGCGCACCGGGGGGGGGGTCCATGGGGCTTGGGTTAGGGTTAGGGTTAGGGTTAGGGTTAGGGTTAGGGTTAGGGTTAGGGTTAGGGTTAGGGTTAGTGTCAGAGTCAGAGTCAGAGTCAGAGTCAGAGTCAGAGTCAGGGTAAGCGTAGTGAGATCCTCTCCTGAGCCTATGTTATTTTCCAAAGATTGATAGACGCTGTTAAGGTTTCAGGGGTAGGGCACTAGCGTTGGGTTTCAGCGTAAGTGTTCTCAGGGTTTATGTTTAGGATTTTAAGTTGTTTAGGTTTGGATTTTTAACGGTTAGTATGTTAGGGATTTGGGGGTTAAGGTTTTAAGTTTTTCAGGGTTAGTGTGTTAGGGTTTTAGAGTTTATGGGTTGTAGTGTTGAAAGGTTTTTTAGGGTTAGGGTCTTAGGATTTTCCTTTTGGTCAATTATTTAGGGTTAGGGTTTTAAAATTTTAGTTTTATTTATTTATTTATTTATTTATTTTTTCAGGTTAGGTTCTCCAGGGTTAGGGTTTTGAGTGTCCTAATTTTTTGGGTTAGGGTTTGGAGCATCTTAATTTTTTGCGTTAGGGTTTTGAGCATCTTAATATTTTGTGTTAGTGCTTTGAGCGTCTTATTTTTTTGGATTAGTGTTTGGAGCGTTTTTGGGTTTAGGTTTTTGGGTTTTTAGGTTTTAGTTTTTGGGTTTAGGTTTTGAGATTCATGTTTTTTGGGCTTGGGATTTGAACGTCTTAATTTTGTGGGCTTGGGATTTGAACGTCTTAATTTATTGGGTTAGGAGATTTAGGCATAGGTCTTCAGGTGTTTAGTGTGGTAAATATTTTGGGTTATGTCTGTAGGGGTTTCGAGGATTTTTAGGGTTAGGGCTTGAGGCTTTTTTGTAAAGGCGGTAAGGGCTAGGGTTACAGTGCGTGCTGGTAAATGTAATTCTTGAAAACTCGGCCCGTGATTGGCTGTGCCGGCTGTCCAAGGAATGCTGGTAAATATAGTTTTCCGGCACCAGGCTTCCGGGAGGCCATGTTGGGTGCCCAGAGCATGCCTGGAAATGCAGGGTTAGGGTTAGGGTTAGGGTTAGGGTTAGGGCACATTTTAGCGCGACGCCGCCCGGACACATTTTAGCGCGGCGCCGCCCGGACACATTGCACTTGTGGGGCTGGGAGGTTGTGGGGAACATCTGGAGAAGGTGCCTGTAGGGTTTGTAGGAGCACCTACAGGGTTTGGGGTGGGATCTTTGGGGCTGGGGGGGGTCTCTATGAGGCCGGGGGGGTTTTGGGGGGGATGTGACCCTATGGGGTGCCCCCCCCAGAGCCCCAACCCGCGGCTGACCTAGCATTTTAGCGTGGCCGCCGTCCACCGGCAGCTTCATGCCCGTCTTCCGCTCCCAGTGGCCCGCGGGGCGCCCGGTGGCCCTACCGGCGTCACCAGCGGCCACCTTGGGGTCAACGGCGGCGGTTTTGGGGTCAACGGCAGCGGTTTTGGGGTTTCGGTCTGGGGGGTGCTGACATGCCCCCCCCCGCACCCCCCCAGGCATCCTGGCCCTGCAGCTGCCCCCGGGGGGGCTCGACGCCGAGTCCTCCAGGTGAGAACCAGTGCCCTCCGCCCCCTAAATGCGCCCCCAGCCCCCCAAATGCCCCCAGACCCCCCCCAAATTGACCCCCCCCAATTTATTCCCCCCCCCAGCGCCTGCCTCCACCTGGCCGAGATGCAGTGTCGGGTGCGGGAGGCGCTGGCGGAGCGCGAGCGGCTGCTGCGGGCACGGGTAGGACGGCAGGGGGTACAAAATTGGGGGGGGGCACCAAGGGGGGGGGGGTCCATGGGGCTTGGGGGGACCCCAAGGGTTGGGGGGAACCAAAATGAGGGGAAAACCAAGTGTGCGGGGTGCGCTTGCCGGGGGGACGCATTTGCGAGGCGCACCGGGGGAGGAACCAAAATGAGGGGGGAACCAAGTGTGCGGGGTGCTGTTGCCGGGGGGACGCATTTGCGGAGCGCACCGGGGGGGAACCAAAATGAAGGGGGAACCAAGTGTGCGGGGTGCGCTTGCCGGGGGGACCCATTTGCGGGGCGCACCGGGGGAGGAACCAAAATGAGGGGGGAACCAAGTTTGCGGGTTTCGGTTGCCGGGGGGACGAATTTGCGGGGCGCACCGGGGGGGGTCCATGGGGCTTGGGTTAGGGTTAGGGTTAGGGTTAGGGTTAGGGTTAGGGTTAGGGTTAGTGTCAGAGTCAGAGTCAGAGTCAGAGTCAGGGTAAGCGTAGTGAGATCCTCTCCTGAGGCTATGTTATTTTCCAAAGATTGATAGACGCTGTTAAGGTTTCAGGGGTAGGGCACTAGCGTTGGGTTTCAGCGTAAGTGTTCTCAGGGTTTATGTTTAGGATTTTAAGTTGTTTAGGTTTGGATTTTTAACGGTTAGTATTTTAGGGATTTGGGGGTTAAGGTTTTAAGTTTTTCAGGGTTAGTGTGTTAGGGTTTTAGAGTTTATGGGTTGTAGTGTTGAAAGGTTTTTTAGGGTTAGGGTCTTAGGATTTTCTTTTTGGTCAATTATTTAGGGTTAGGGTTTTAAAATTTTAGTTTTATTTATTTATTTATTTATTTATTTTTTCAGGTTAGGTTCTCCAGGGTTAGGGTTTTGAGTGTCCTAATTTTTTGGGTTAGGGTTTGGAGCATCTTAATTTTTTGCGTTAGGGTTTTGAGCATCTTAATATTTTGTGTTAGTGCTTTGAGCGTCTTATTTTTTTGGATTAGTGTTTGGAGCGTTTTTGGGTTTAGGTTTTTGGGTTTTTAGGTTTTAGTTTTTGGGTTTAGGTTTTGAGATTCATGTTTTTTGGGCTTGGGATTTGAACGTCTTAATTTTGTGGGCTTGGGATTTGAACGTCTTAATTTATTGGGTTAGGAGATTTAGGCATAGGTCTTCAGGTGTTTAGTGTGGTAAATATTTTGGGTTATGTCTGTAGGGGCTTCGAGGATTTTTAGGGTTAGGGCTTGAGGCTTTTTTGTAAAGGCGGTAAGGGCTAGGGTTACAGTGCGTGCTGGTAAATGTAATTCTTGAAAACTCGGCCCGTGATTGGCTGTGCCGGCTGTCCAAGGAATGCTGGTAAATATAGTTTTCCGGCACCAGGCTTCCGGGAGGCCATGTTGGGTGCCCAGAGCATGCCTGGAAATGCAGGGTTAGGGTTAGGGTTAGGGTTAGGGCACATTTTAGCGCGACGCCGCCCGGACACATTTTAGCGCGGCGCCGCCCGGACACATTGCACTTGTGGGGCTGGGAGGTTGTGGGGAACATCTGGAGAAGGTGCCTGTAGGGTTTGTAGGAGCACCTACAGGGTTTGGGGTGGGATCTTTGGGGCTGGGGGGGGTCTCTATGAGGCCGGGGGGGTTTTGGGGGGGATGTGACCCTATGGGGTGCCCCCCCCAGAGCCCCAACCCGCGGCTGACCTAGCATTTTAGCGTGGCCGCCGTCCACCGGCAGCTTCATGCCCGTCTTCCGCTCCCAGTGGCCCGCGGGGCGCCCGGTGGCCCTACCGGCGTCACCAGCGGCCACCTTGGGGTCAACGGCGGCGGTTTTGGGGTCAACGGCAGCGGTTTTGGGGTTTCGGTCTGGGGGGTGCTGACATGCCCCCCCCCGCACCCCCCCAGGCATCCTGGCCCTGCAGCTGCCCCCGGGGGGGCTCGACGCCGAGTCCTCCAGGTGAGAACCAGTGCCCTCCGCCCCCTAAATGCGCCCCCAGCCCCCCAAATGCCCCCAGACCCCCCCCAAATTGACCCCCCCCAATTTATTCCCCCCCCCAGCGCCTGCCTCCACCTGGCCGAGATGCAGTGTCGGGTGCGGGAGGCGCTGGCGGAGCGCGAGCGGCTGCTGCGGGCACGGGTAGGACGGCAGGGGGTACAAAATTGGGGGGGGGCACCAAGGGGGGGGGGGTCCATGGGGCTTGGGGGGACCCCAAGGGTTGGGGGGAACCAAAATGAGGGGAAAACCAAGTGTGCGGGGTGCGCTTGCCGGGGGGACGCATTTGCGAGGCGCACCGGGGGAGGAACCAAAATGAGGGGGGAACCAAGTGTGCGGGGTGCTGTTGCCGGGGGGACGCATTTGCGGAGCGCACCGGGGGGGAACCAAAATGAAGGGGGAACCAAGTGTGCGGGGTGCGCTTGCCGGGGGGACCCATTTGCGGGGCGCACCGGGGGAGGAACCAAAATGAGGGGGGAACCAAGTTTGCGGGTTTCGGTTGCCGGGGGGACGAATTTGCGGGGCGCACCGGGGGGGGTCCATGGGGCTTGGGTTAGGGTTAGGGTTAGGGTTAGGGTTAGGGTTAGGGTTAGGGTTAGTGTCAGAGTCAGAGTCAGAGTCAGGGTAAGCGTAGTGAGATCCTCTCCTGAGGCTATGTTATTTTCCAAAGATTGATAGACGCTGTTAAGGTTTCAGGGGTAGGGCACTAGCGTTGGGTTTCAGCGTAAGTGTTCTCAGGGTTTATGTTTAGGATTTTAAGTTGTTTAGGTTTGGATTTTTAACGGTTAGTATTTTAGGGATTTGGGGGTTAAGGTTTTAAGTTTTTCAGGGTTAGTGTGTTAGGGTTTTAGAGTTTATGGGTTGTAGTGTTGAAAGGTTTTTTAGGGTTAGGGTCTTAGGATTTTCTTTTTGGTCAATTATTTAGGGTTAGGGTTTTAAAATTTTAGTTTTATTTATTTATTTATTTATTTATTTTTTCAGGTTAGGTTCTCCAGGGTTAGGGTTTTGAGTGTCCTAATTTTTTGGGTTAGGGTTTGGAGCATCTTAATTTTTTGCGTTAGGGTTTTGAGCATCTTAATATTTTGTGTTAGTGCTTTGAGCGTCTTATTTTTTTGGATTAGTGTTTGGAGCGTTTTTGGGTTTAGGTTTTTGGGTTTTTAGGTTTTAGTTTTTGGGTTTAGGTTTTGAGATTCATGTTTTTTGGGCTTGGGATTTGAACGTCTTAATTTTGTGGGCTTGGGATTTGAACGTCTTAATTTATTGGGTTAGGAGATTTAGGCATAGGTCTTCAGGTGTTTAGTGTGGTAAATATTTTGGGTTATGTCTGTAGGGGCTTCGAGGATTTTTAGGGTTAGGGCTTGAGGCTTTTTTGTAAAGGCGGTAAGGGCTAGGGTTACAGTGCGTGCTGGTAAATGTAATTCTTGAAAACTCGGCCCGTGATTGGCTGTGCCGGCTGTCCAAGGAATGCTGGTAAATATAGTTTTCCGGCACCAGGCTTCCGGGAGGCCATGTTGGGTGCCCAGAGCATGCCTGGAAATGCAGGGTTAGGGTTAGGGTTAGGGTTAGGGTTAGGGCACATTTTAGCGCGACGCCGCCCGGACACATTTTAGCGCGGCGCCGCCCGGACACATTGCACTTGTGGGGCTGGGAGGTTGTGGGGAACATCTGGAGAAGGTGCCTGTAGGGTTTGTAGGAGCACCTACAGGGTTTGGGGTGGGATCTTTGGGGCTGGGGGGGGTCTCTATGAGGCCGGGGGGGTTTTGGGGGGGATGTGACCCTATGGGGTGCCCCCCCCAGAGCCCCAACCCGCGGCTGACCTAGCATTTTAGCGTGGCCGCCGTCCACCGGCAGCTTCATGCCCGTCTTCCGCTCCCAGTGGCCCGCGGGGCGCCCGGTGGCCCTACCGGCGTCACCAGCGGCCACCTTGGGGTCAACGGCGGCGGTTTTGGGGTCAACGGCAGCGGTTTTGGGGTTTCGGTCTGGGGGGTGCTGACATGCCCCCCCCCGCACCCCCCCAGGCATCCTGGCCCTGCAGCTGCCCCCGGGGGGGCTCGACGCCGAGTCCTCCAGGTGAGAACCAGTGCCCTCCGCCCCCTAAATGCGCCCCCAGCCCCCCAAATGCCCCCAGACCCCCCCCAAATTGACCCCCCCCAATTTATTCCCCCCCCCCCAGCGCCTGCCTCCACCTGGCCGAGATGCAGTGTCGGGTGCGGGAGGCGCTGGCGGAGCGCGAGCGGCTGCTGCGGGCACGGGTAGGACGGCAGGGGGTACAAAATTGGGGGGGGGCACCAAGGGGGGGGGGGTCCATGGGGCTTGGGGGGACCCCAAGGGTTGGGGGGAACCAAAATGAGGGGAAAACCAAGTGTGCGGGGTGCGCTTGCCGGGGGGACGCATTTGCGAGGCGCACCGGGGGAGGAACCAAAATGAGGGGGGAACCAAGTGTGCGGGGTGCTGTTGCCGGGGGGACGCATTTGCGGAGCGCACCGGGGGGGAACCAAAATGAAGGGGGAACCAAGTGTGCGGGGTGCGCTTGCCGGGGGGACCCATTTGCGGGGCGCACCGGGGGAGGAACCAAAATGAGGGGGGAACCAAGTTTGCGGGTTTCGGTTGCCGGGGGGACGAATTTGCGGGGCGCACCGGGGGGGTCCATGGGGCTTGGGTTAGGGTTAGGGTTAGGGTTAGGGTTAGGGTTAGGGTTAGGGTTAGGGTTAGTGTCAGAGTCAGAGTCAGAGTCAGAGTCAGGGTAAGCGTAGTGAGATCCTCTCCTGAGGCTATGTTATTTTCCAAAGATTGATAGACGCTGTTAAGGTTTCAGGGGTAGGGCACTAGCGTTGGGTTTCAGCGTAAGTGTTCTCAGGGTTTATGTTTAGGATTTTAAGTTGTTTAGGTTTGGATTTTTAACGGTTAGTATTTTAGGGATTTGGGGGTTAAGGTTTTAAGTTTTTCAGGGTTAGTGTGTTAGGGTTTTAGAGTTTATGGGTTGTAGTGTTGAAAGGTTTTTTAGGGTTAGGGTCTTAGGATTTTCTTTTTGGTCAATTATTTAGGGTTAGGGTTTTAAAATTTTAGTTTTATTTATTTATTTATTTATTTATTTTTTCAGGTTAGGTTCTCCAGGGTTAGGGTTTTGAGTGTCCTAATTTTTTGGGTTAGGGTTTGGAGCATCTTAATTTTTTGCGTTAGGGTTTTGAGCATCTTAATATTTTGTGTTAGTGCTTTGAGCGTCTTATTTTTTTGGATTAGTGTTTGGAGCGTTTTTGGGTTTAGGTTTTTGGGTTTTTAGGTTTTAGTTTTTGGGTTTAGGTTTTGAGATTCATGTTTTTTGGGCTTGGGATTTGAACGTCTTAATTTTGTGGGCTTGGGATTTGAACGTCTTAATTTATTGGGTTAGGAGATTTAGGCATAGGTCTTCAGGTGTTTAGTGTGGTAAATATTTTGGGTTATGTCTGTAGGGGTTTCGAGGATTTTTAGGGTTAGGGCTTGAGGCTTTTTTGTAAAGGCGGTAAGGGCTAGGGTTACAGTGCGTGCTGGTAAATGTAATTCTTGAAAACTCGGCCCGTGATTGGCTGTGCCGGCTGTCCAAGGAATGCTGGTAAATATAGTTTTCCGGCACCAGGCTTCCGGGAGGCCATGTTGGGTGCCCAGAGCATGCCTGGAAATGCAGGGTTAGGGTTAGGGTTAGGGTTAGGGCACATTTTAGCGCGACGCCGCCCGGACACATTTTAGCGCGGCGCCGCCCGGACACATTGCACTTGTGGGGCTGGGAGGTTGTGGGGAACATCTGGAGAAGGTGCCTGTAGGGTTTGTAGGAGCACCTACAGGGTTTGGGGTGGGATCTTTGGGGCTGGGGGGGGTCTCTATGAGGCCGGGGGGGTTTTGGGGGGGATATGACCCTATGGGGTGCCCCCCCCAGAGCCCCAACCCGCGGCTGACCTAGCATTTTAGCGTGGCCGCCGTCCACCGGCAGCTTCATGCCCGTCTTCCGCTCCCAGTGGCCCGCGGGGCGCCCGGTGGCCCTACCGGCGTCACCAGCGGCCACCTTGGGGTCAACGGCGGCGGTTTTGGGGTCAACGGCAGCGGTTTTGGGGTTTCGGTCTGGGGGGTGCTGACATGCCCCCCCCCGCACCCCCCCAGGCATCCTGGCCCTGCAGCTGCCCCCGGGGGGGCTCGACGCCGAGTCCTCCAGGTGAGAACCAGTGCCCTCCGCCCCCTAAATGCGCCCCCAGCCCCCCAAATGCCCCCAGACCCCCCCCAAATTGACCCCCCCCAATTTATTCCCCCCCCCCCAGCGCCTGCCTCCACCTGGCCGAGATGCAGTGTCGGGTGCGGGAGGCGCTGGCGGAGCGCGAGCGGCTGCTGCGGGCACGGGTAGGACGGCAGGGGGTACAAAATTGGGGAGGGGCACCAAGGGGGGGGCGGGTCCATGGGGCTTGGGGGGACCCCAAGGGTTGGGGGGAACCAAAATGAGGGGAAAACCAAGTGTGCGGGGTGCGCTTGCCGGGGGGACGCATTTGCGAGGCGCACCGGGGGAGGAACCACAATGAGGGGGGAACCAAGTGTGCGGGGTGCTGTTGCCGGGGGGACGCATTTGCGGAGCGCACCGGGGGGGAACCAAAATGAAGGGGGAACCAAGTGTGCGGGGTGCGCTTGCCGGGGGGACCCATTTGCGGGGCGCACCGGGGGAGGAACCAAAATGAGGGGGGAACCAAGTTTGCGGGTTTCGGTTGCCGGGGGGACGAATTTGCGGGGCGCACCGGGGGGGGGTCCATGGGGCTTGGGTTAGGGTTAGGGTTAGGGTTAGGGTTAGGGTTAGGGTTAGGGTTAGGGTTAGGGTTAGGGTTAGGGTTAGGGTTAGGGTTAGGGTTAGGGTTAGTGTCAGAGTCAGAGTCAGGGTAAGCGTAGTGAGATCCTCTCCTGAGGCTATGTTATTTTCCAAAGATTGATAGACGCTGTTAAGGTTTCAGGGGTAGGGCACTAGCGTTGGGTTTCAGCGTAAGTGTTCTCAGGGTTTATGTTTAGGATTTTAAGTTGTTTAGGTTTGGATTTTTAACGGTTAGTATTTTAGGGATTTGGGGGTTAAGGTTTTAAGTTTTTCAGGGTTAGTGTGTTAGGGTTTTAGAGTTTATGGGTTGTAGTGTTGAAAGGTTTTTTAGGGTTAGGGTCTTAGGATTTTCTTTTTGGTCAATTATTTAGGGTTAGGGTTTTAAAATTTTAGTTTTATTTATTTATTTATTTATTTATTTTTTCAGGTTAGGTTCTCCAGGGTTAGGGTTTTGAGTGTCCTAATTTTTTGGGTTAGGGTTTGGAGCATCTTAATTTTTTGCGTTAGGGTTTTGAGCATCTTAATATTTTGTGTTAGTGCTTTGAGCGTCTTATTTTTTTGGATTAGTGTTTGGAGCGTTTTTGGGTTTAGGTTTTTGGGTTTTTAGGTTTTAGTTTTTGGGTTTAGGTTTTGAGATTCATGTTTTTTGGGCTTGGGATTTGAACGTCTTAATTTTGTGGGCTTGGGATTTGAACGTCTTAATTTATTGGGTTAGGAGATTTAGGCATAGGTCTTCAGGTGTTTAGTGTGGTAAATATTTTGGGTTATGTCTGTAGGGGTTTCGAGGATTTTTAGGGTTAGGGCTTGAGGCTTTTTTGTAAAGGCGGTAAGGGCTAGGGTTACAGTGCGTGCTGGTAAATGTAATTCTTGAAAACTCGGCCCGTGATTGGCTGTGCCGGCTGTCCAAGGAATGCTGGTAAATATAGTTTTCCGGCACCAGGCTTCCGGGAGGCCATGTTGGGTGCCCAGAGCATGCCTGGAAATGCAGGGTTAGGGTTAGGGTTAGGGTTAGGGTTAGGGCACATTTTAGCGCGACGCCGCCCGGACACATTTTAGCGCGGCGCCGCCCGGACACATTGCACTTGTGGGGCTGGGAGGTTGTGGGGAACATCTGGAGAAGGTGCCTGTAGGGTTTGTAGGAGCACCTACAGGGTTTGGGGTGGGATCTTTGGGGCTGGGGGGGGTCTCTATGAGGCCGGGGGGGTTTTGGGGGGGATGTGACCCTATGGGGTGCCCCCCCCAGAGCCCCAACCCGCGGCTGACCTAGCATTTTAGCGTGGCCGCCGTCCACCGGCAGCTTCATGCCCGTCTTCCGCTCCCAGTGGCCCGCGGGGCGCCCGGTGGCCCTACCGGCGTCACCAGCGGCCACCTTGGGGTCAACGGCGGCGGTTTTGGGGTCAACGGCAGCGGTTTTGGGGTTTCGGTCTGGGGGGTGCTGACATGCCCCCCCCCGCACCCCCCCAGGCATCCTGGCCCTGCAGCTGCCCCCGGGGGGGCTCGACGCCGAGTCCTCCAGGTGAGAACCAGTGCCCTCCGCCCCCTAAATGCGCCCCCAGCCCCCCAAATGCCCCCAGACCCCCCCCAAATTGACCCCCCCCAATTTATTCCCCCCCCCCCAGCGCCTGCCTCCACCTGGCCGAGATGCAGTGTCGGGTGCGGGAGGCGCTGGCGGAGCGCGAGCGGCTGCTGCGGGCACGGGTAGGACGGCAGGGGGTACAAAATTGGGGAGGGGCACCAAGGGGGGGGCGGGTCCATGGGGCTTGGGGGGACCCCAAGGGTTGGGGGGAACCAAAATGAGGGGAAAACCAAGTGTGCGGGGTGCGCTTGCCGGGGGGACGCATTTGCGAGGCGCACCGGGGGAGGAACCACAATGAGGGGGGAACCAAGTGTGCGGGGTGCTGTTGCCGGGGGGACGCATTTGCGGAGCGCACCGGGGGGGAACCAAAATGAAGGGGGAACCAAGTGTGCAGGGTGCGCTTGCCGGGGGGACCCATTTGCGGGGCGCACCGGGGGAGGAACCAAAATGAGGGGGGAACCAAGTTTGCGGGTTTCGGTTGCCGGGGGGACGAATTTGCGGGGCGCACCGGGGGGGGGTCCATGGGGCTTGGGTTAGGGTTAGGGTTAGGGTTAGGGTTAGGGTTAGGGTTAGGGTTAGGGTTAGGGTTAGGGTTAGGGTTAGGGTTAGTGTCAGAGTCAGAGTCAGGGTAAGCGTAGTGAGATCCTCTCCTGAGGCTATGTTATTTTCCAAAGATTGATAGACGCTGTTAAGGTTTCAGGGGTAGGGCACTAGCGTTGGGTTTCAGCGTAAGTGTTCTCAGGGTTTATGTTTAGGATTTTAAGTTGTTTAGGTTTGGATTTTTAACGGTTAGTATTTTAGGGATTTGGGGGTTAAGGTTTTAAGTTTTTCAGGGTTAGTGTGTTAGGGTTTTAGAGTTTATGGGTTGTAGTGTTGAAAGGTTTTTTAGGGTTAGGGTCTTAGGATTTTCTTTTTGGTCAATTATTTAGGGTTAGGGTTTTAAAATTTTAGTTTTATTTATTTATTTATTTATTTATTTTTTCAGGTTAGGTTCTCCAGGGTTAGGGTTTTGAGTGTCCTAATTTTTTGGGTTAGGGTTTGGAGCATCTTAATTTTTTGCGTTAGGGTTTTGAGCATCTTAATATTTTGTGTTAGTGCTTTGAGCGTCTTATTTTTTTGGATTAGTGTTTGGAGCGTTTTTGGGTTTAGGTTTTTGGGTTTTTAGGTTTTAGTTTTTGGGTTTAGGTTTTGAGATTCATGTTTTTTGGGCTTGGGATTTGAACGTCTTAATTTTGTGGGCTTGGGATTTGAACGTCTTAATTTATTGGGTTAGGAGATTTAGGCATAGGTCTTCAGGTGTTTAGTGTGGTAAATATTTTGGGTTATGTCTGTAGGGGTTTCGAGGATTTTTAGGGTTAGGGCTTGAGGCTTTTTTGTAAAGGCGGTAAGGGCTAGGGTTACAGTGCGTGCTGGTAAATGTAATTCTTGAAAACTCGGCCCGTGATTGGCTGTGCCGGCTGTCCAAGGAATGCTGGTAAATATAGTTTTCCGGCACCAGGCTTCCGGGAGGCCATGTTGGGTGCCCAGAGCATGCCTGGAAATGCAGGGTTAGGGTTAGGGTTAGGGTTAGGGTTAGGGCACATTTTAGCGCGACGCCGCCCGGACACATTTTAGCGCGGCGCCGCCCGGACACATTGCACTTGTGGGGCTGGGAGGTTGTGGGGAACATCTGGAGAAGGTGCCTGTAGGGTTTGTAGGAGCACCTACAGGGTTTGGGGTGGGATCTTTGGGGCTGGGGGGGGTCTCTATGAGGCCGGGGGGGTTTTGGGGGGGATGTGACCCTATGGGGTGCCCCCCCCAGAGCCCCAACCCGCGGCTGACCTAGCATTTTAGCGTGGCCGCCGTCCACCGGCAGCTTCATGCCCGTCTTCCGCTCCCAGTGGCCCGCGGGGCGCCCGGTGGCCCTACCGGCGTCACCAGCGGCCACCTTGGGGTCAACGGCGGCGGTTTTGGGGTCAACGGCAGCGGTTTTGGGGTTTCGGTCTGGGGGGTGCTGACATGCCCCCCCCCCGCACCCCCCCAGGCATCCTGGCCCTGCAGCTGCCCCCGGGGGGGCTCGACGCCGAGTCCTCCAGGTGAGAACCAGTGCCCTCCGCCCCCTAAATGCGCCCCCAGCCCCCCAAATGCCCCCAGACCCCCCCCAAATTGACCCCCCCCAATTTATTCCCCCCCCCCCAGCGCCTGCCTCCACCTGGCCGAGATGCAGTGTCGGGTGCGGGAGGCGCTGGCGGAGCGCGAGCGGCTGCTGCGGGCACGGGTAGGACGGCAGGGGGTACAAAATTGGGGAGGGGCACCAAGGGGGGGGCGGGTCCATGGGGCTTGGGGGGACCCCAAGGGTTGGGGGGAACCAAAATGAGGGGAAAACCAAGTGTGCGGGGTGCGCTTGCCGGGGGGACGCATTTGCGAGGCGCACCGGGGGAGGAACCAAAATGAGGGGGGAACCAAGTGTGCGGGGTGCTGTTGCCGGGGGGACGCATTTGCGGAGCGCACCGGGGGGGAACCAAAATGAAGGGGGAACCAAGTGTGCGGGGTGCGCTTGCCGGGGGGACCCATTTGCGGGGCGCACCGGGGGAGGAACCAAAATGAGGGGGGAACCAAGTTTGCGGGTTTCGGTTGCCGGGGGGACGAATTTGCGGGGCGCACCGGGGGGGGGTCCATGGGGCTTGGGTTAGGGTTAGGGTTAGGGTTAGGGTTAGGGTTAGGGTTAGGGTTAGGGTTAGTGTCAGAGTCAGAGTCAGGGTAAGCGTAGTGAGATCCTCTCCTGAGGCTATGTTATTTTCCAAAGATTGATTGACGCTTTTAAATTTTCAGTGTTAGGGTTAGGGTTAGGGTTAGGGTTAGGATTAGGGTTAGGGTTAGGGTTAGGTTTAGGGTTAGGGTTAGGGTTAGGGTTAGGGTTAGGGTTAGGGTTAGGGTCAGAGTCAGAGTCAGGGTAAGCGTAGTGAGATCCTCTCCTGAGCCTATGTTATTTTCCAAAGATTGATTGACGCTGTTAAGGTTTCAGGGGTAGGGCACTAGCGTTGGGTTTCAGCGTAAGTGTTCTCAGGGTTTATGTTTAGGATTTTAAGTTGTTTAGGGTTGGATTTTTAACGGTTAGTATTTTAGGGATTTGGGGGTTAAGGTTTTAAGTTTTTCAGGGTTAGTGTGTTAGGGTTTTAGAGTTTATGGGTTGTAGTGTTGAAAGGTTTTTTAGGGTTAGGGTCTTAGGATTTTCTTTTTGGTCAATTATTTAGGGTTAGGGTTTTAAAATTTTAGTTTTATTTATTTATTTATTTATTTATTTTTTCAGGTTAGGTTCTCCAGGGTTAGGGTTTTGAGTGTCCTAATTTTTTGGGTTAGGGTTTGGAGCATCTTAATTTTTTGCGTTAGGGTTTTGAGCATCTTAATATTTTGTGTTAGTGCTTTGAGCGTCTTATTTTTTTGGATTAGTGTTTGGAGCGTTTTTGGGTTTAGGTTTTTGGGTTTTTAGGTTTTAGTTTTTGGGTTTAGGTTTTGAGATTCATGTTTTTTGGGCTTGGGATTTGAACGTCTTAATTTTGTGGGCTTGGGATTTGAACGTCTTAATTTATTGGGTTAGGAGATTTAGGCATAGGTCTTCAGGTGTTTAGTGTGGTAAATATTTTGGGTTATGTCTGTAGGGGTTTCGAGGATTTTTAGGGTTAGGGCTTGAGGCTTTTTTGTAAAGGCGGTAAGGGCTAGGGTTACAGTGCGTGCTGGTAAATGTAATTCTTGAAAACTCGGCCCGTGATTGGCTGTGCCGGCTGTCCAAGGAATGCTGGTAAATATAGTTTTCCGGCACCAGGCTTCCGGGAGGCCATGTTGGGTGCCCAGAGCATGCCTGGAAATGCAGGGTTAGGGTTAGGGTTAGGGTTAGGGTTAGGGCACATTATAGCGCGACGCCGCCCGGACACATTTTAGCGCGGCGCCGCCCGGACACATTGCACTTGTGGGGCTGGGAGGTTGTGGGGAACATCTGGAGAAGGTGCCTGTAGGGTTTGTAGGAGCACCTACAGGGTTTGGGGTGGGATCTTTGGGGCTGGGGGGGGTCTCTATGAGGCCGGGGGGGTTTTGGGGGGGATGTGACCCTATGGGGTGCCCCCCCCAGAGCCCCAACCCGCGGCTGACCTAGCATTTTAGCGTGGCCGCCGTCCACCGGCAGCTTCATGCCCGTCTTCCGCTCCCAGTGGCCCGCGGGGCGCCCGGTGGCCCTACCGGCGTCACCAGCGGCCACCTTGGGGTCAACGGCGGCGGTTTTGGGGTCAACGGCAGCGGTTTTGGGGTTTCGGTCTGGGGGGTGCTGACATGCCCCCCCCCGCACCCCCCCAGGCATCCTGGCCCTGCAGCTGCCCCCGGGGGGGCTCGACGCCGAGTCCTCCAGGTGAGAACCAGTGCCCTCCGCCCCCTAAATGCGCCCCCAGCCCCCCAAATGCCCCCAGACCCCCCCCAAATTGACCCCCCCCAATTTATTCCCCCCCCCCCAGCGCCTGCCTCCACCTGGCCGAGATGCAGTGTCGGGTGCGGGAGGCGCTGGCGGAGCGCGAGCGGCTGCTGCGGGCACGGGTAGGACGGCAGGGGGTACAAAATTGGGGAGGGGCACCAAGGGGGGGGCGGGTCCATGGGGCTTGGGGGGACCCCAAGGGTTGGGGGGAACCAAAATGAGGGGAAAACCAAGTGTGCGGGGTGCGCTTGCCGGGGGGACGCATTTGCGAGGCGCACCGGGGGAGGAACCAAAATGAGGGGGGAACCAAGTGTGCGGGGTGCTGTTGCCGGGGGGACGCATTTGCGGAGCGCACCGGGGGGGAACCAAAATGAAGGGGGAACCAAGTGTGCGGGGTGCGCTTGCCGGGGGGACCCATTTGCGGGGCGCACCGGGGGAGGAACCAAAATGAGGGGGGAACCAAGTTTGCGGGTTTCGGTTGCCGGGGGGACGAATTTGCGGGGCGCACCGGGGGGGGTCCATGGGGCTTGGGTTAGGGTTAGGGTTAGGGTTAGGGTTAGGGTTAGGGTTAGGGTTAGTGTCAGAGTCAGAGTCAGAGTCAGGGTAAGCGTAGTGAGATCCTCTCCTGAGGCTATGTTATTTTCCAAAGATTGATAGACGCTGTTAAGGTTTCAGGGGTAGGGCACTAGCGTTGGGTTTCAGCGTAAGTGTTCTCAGGGTTTATGTTTAGGATTTTAAGTTGTTTAGGTTTGGATTTTTAACGGTTAGTATTTTAGGGATTTGGGGGTTAAGGTTTTAAGTTTTTCAGGGTTAGTGTGTTAGGGTTTTAGAGTTTATGGGTTGTAGTGTTGAAAGGTTTTTTAGGGTTAGGGTCTTAGGATTTTCTTTTTGGTCAATTATTTAGGGTTAGGGTTTTAAAATTTTAGTTTTATTTATTTATTTATTTATTTATTTTTTCAGGTTAGGTTCTCCAGGGTTAGGGTTTTGAGTGTCCTAATTTTTTGGGTTAGGGTTTGGAGCATCTTAATTTTTTGCGTTAGGGTTTTGAGCATCTTAATATTTTGTGTTAGTGCTTTGAGCGTCTTATTTTTTTGGATTAGTGTTTGGAGCGTTTTTGGGTTTAGGTTTTTGGGTTTTTAGGTTTTAGTTTTTGGGTTTAGGTTTTGAGATTCATGTTTTTTGGGCTTGGGATTTGAACGTCTTAATTTTGTGGGCTTGGGATTTGAACGTCTTAATTTATTGGGTTAGGAGATTTAGGCATAGGTCTTCAGGTGTTTAGTGTGGTAAATATTTTGGGTTATGTCTGTAGGGGCTTCGAGGATTTTTAGGGTTAGGGCTTGAGGCTTTTTTGTAAAGGCGGTAAGGGCTAGGGTTACAGTGCGTGCTGGTAAATGTAATTCTTGAAAACTCGGCCCGTGATTGGCTGTGCCGGCTGTCCAAGGAATGCTGGTAAATATAGTTTTCCGGCACCAGGCTTCCGGGAGGCCATGTTGGGTGCCCAGAGCATGCCTGGAAATGCAGGGTTAGGGTTAGGGTTAGGGTTAGGGTTAGGGCACATTTTAGCGCGACGCCGCCCGGACACATTTTAGCGCGGCGCCGCCCGGACACATTGCACTTGTGGGGCTGGGAGGTTGTGGGGAACATCTGGAGAAGGTGCCTGTAGGGTTTGTAGGAGCACCTACAGGGTTTGGGGTGGGATCTTTGGGGCTGGGGGGGGTCTCTATGAGGCCGGGGGGGTTTTGGGGGGGATGTGACCCTATGGGGTGCCCCCCCCAGAGCCCCAACCCGCGGCTGACCTAGCATTTTAGCGTGGCCGCCGTCCACCGGCAGCTTCATGCCCGTCTTCCGCTCCCAGTGGCCCGCGGGGCGCCCGGTGGCCCTACCGGCGTCACCAGCGGCCACCTTGGGGTCAACGGCGGCGGTTTTGGGGTCAACGGCAGCGGTTTTGGGGTTTCGGTCTGGGGGGTGCTGACATGCCCCCCCCCGCACCCCCCCAGGCATCCTGGCCCTGCAGCTGCCCCCGGGGGGGCTCGACGCCGAGTCCTCCAGGTGAGAACCAGTGCCCTCCGCCCCCTAAATGCGCCCCCAGCCCCCCAAATGCCCCCAGACCCCCCCCAAATTGACCCCCCCCAATTTATTCCCCCCCCCCCAGCGCCTGCCTCCACCTGGCCGAGATGCAGTGTCGGGTGCGGGAGGCGCTGGCGGAGCGCGAGCGGCTGCTGCGGGCACGGGTAGGACGGCAGGGGGTACAAAATTGGGGGGGGGCACCAAGGGGGGGGGGGTCCATGGGGCTTGGGGGGACCCCAAGGGTTGGGGGGAACCAAAATGAGGGGAAAACCAAGTGTGCGGGGTGCGCTTGCCGGGGGGACGCATTTGCGAGGCGCACCGGGGGAGGAACCAAAATGAGGGGGGAACCAAGTGTGCGGGGTGCTGTTGCCGGGGGGACGCATTTGCGGAGCGCACCGGGGGGGAACCAAAATGAAGGGGGAACCAAGTGTGCGGGGTGCGCTTGCCGGGGGGACCCATTTGCGGGGCGCACCGGGGGAGGAACCAAAATGAGGGGGGAACCAAGTTTGCGGGTTTCGGTTGCCGGGGGGACGAATTTGCGGGGCGCACCGGGGGGGTCCATGGGGCTTGGGTTAGGGTTAGGGTTAGGGTTAGGGTTAGGGTTAGGGTTAGGGTTAGGGTTAGTGTCAGAGTCAGAGTCAGAGTCAGAGTCAGGGTAAGCGTAGTGAGATCCTCTCCTGAGGCTATGTTATTTTCCAAAGATTGATAGACGCTGTTAAGGTTTCAGGGGTAGGGCACTAGCGTTGGGTTTCAGCGTAAGTGTTCTCAGGGTTTATGTTTAGGATTTTAAGTTGTTTAGGTTTGGATTTTTAACGGTTAGTATTTTAGGGATTTGGGGGTTAAGGTTTTAAGTTTTTCAGGGTTAGTGTGTTAGGGTTTTAGAGTTTATGGGTTGTAGTGTTGAAAGGTTTTTTAGGGTTAGGGTCTTAGGATTTTCTTTTTGGTCAATTATTTAGGGTTAGGGTTTTAAAATTTTAGTTTTATTTATTTATTTATTTATTTATTTTTTCAGGTTAGGTTCTCCAGGGTTAGGGTTTTGAGTGTCCTAATTTTTTGGGTTAGGGTTTGGAGCATCTTAATTTTTTGCGTTAGGGTTTTGAGCATCTTAATATTTTGTGTTAGTGCTTTGAGCGTCTTATTTTTTTGGATTAGTGTTTGGAGCGTTTTTGGGTTTAGGTTTTTGGGTTTTTAGGTTTTAGTTTTTGGGTTTAGGTTTTGAGATTCATGTTTTTTGGGCTTGGGATTTGAACGTCTTAATTTTGTGGGCTTGGGATTTGAACGTCTTAATTTATTGGGTTAGGAGATTTAGGCATAGGTCTTCAGGTGTTTAGTGTGGTAAATATTTTGGGTTATGTCTGTAGGGGTTTCGAGGATTTTTAGGGTTAGGGCTTGAGGCTTTTTTGTAAAGGCGGTAAGGGCTAGGGTTACAGTGCGTGCTGGTAAATGTAATTCTTGAAAACTCGGCCCGTGATTGGCTGTGCCGGCTGTCCAAGGAATGCTGGTAAATATAGTTTTCCGGCACCAGGCTTCCGGGAGGCCATGTTGGGTGCCCAGAGCATGCCTGGAAATGCAGGGTTAGGGTTAGGGTTAGGGTTAGGGTTAGGGCACATTTTAGCGCGACGCCGCCCGGACACATTTTAGCGCGGCGCCGCCCGGACACATTGCACTTGTGGGGCTGGGAGGTTGTGGGGAACATCTGGAGAAGGTGCCTGTAGGGTTTGTAGGAGCACCTACAGGGTTTGGGGTGGGATCTTTGGGGCTGGGGGGGGTCTCTATGAGGCCGGGGGGGTTTTGGGGGGGATGTGACCCTATGGGGTGCCCCCCCCAGAGCCCCAACCCGCGGCTGACCTAGCATTTTAGCGTGGCCGCCGTCCACCGGCAGCTTCATGCCCGTCTTCCGCTCCCAGTGGCCCGCGGGGCGCCCGGTGGCCCTACCGGCGTCACCAGCGGCCACCTTGGGGTCAACGGCGGCGGTTTTGGGGTCAACGGCAGCGGTTTTGGGGTTTCGGTCTGGGGGGTGCTGACATGCCCCCCCCCGCACCCCCCCAGGCATCCTGGCCCTGCAGCTGCCCCCGGGGGGGCTCGACGCCGAGTCCTCCAGGTGAGAACCAGTGCCCTCCGCCCCCTAAATGCGCCCCCAGCCCCCCAAATGCCCCCAGACCCCCCCCAAATTGACCCCCCCCAATTTATTCCCCCCCCCCCAGCGCCTGCCTCCACCTGGCCGAGATGCAGTGTCGGGTGCGGGAGGCGCTGGCGGAGCGCGAGCGGCTGCTGCGGGCACGGGTAGGACGGCAGGGGGTACAAAATTGGGGAGGGGCACCAAGGGGGGGGCGGGTCCATGGGGCTTGGGGGGACCCCAAGGGTTGGGGGGAACCAAAATGAGGGGAAAACCAAGTGTGCGGGGTGCGCTTGCCGGGGGGACGCATTTGCGAGGCGCACCGGGGGAGGAACCACAATGAGGGGGGAACCAAGTGTGCGGGGTGCTGTTGCCGGGGGGACGCATTTGCGGAGCGCACCGGGGGGGAACCAAAATGAAGGGGGAACCAAGTGTGCGGGGTGCGCTTGCCGGGGGGACCCATTTGCGGGGCGCACCGGGGGAGGAACCAAAATGAGGGGGGAACCAAGTTTGCGGGTTTCGGTTGCCGGGGGGACGAATTTGCGGGGCGCACCGGGGGGGGGTCCATGGGGCTTGGGTTAGGGTTAGGGTTAGGGTTAGGGTTAGGGTTAGGGTTAGGGTTAGGGTTAGGGTTAGGGTTAGGGTTAGGGTTAGGGTTAGGGTTAGGGTTAGGGTTAGTGTCAGAGTCAGAGTCAGGGTAAGCGTAGTGAGATCCTCTCCTGAGGCTATGTTATTTTCCAAAGATTGATAGACGCTGTTAAGGTTTCAGGGGTAGGGCACTAGCGTTGGGTTTCAGCGTAAGTGTTCTCAGGGTTTATGTTTAGGATTTTAAGTTGTTTAGGTTTGGATTTTTAACGGTTAGTATTTTAGGGATTTGGGGGTTAAGGTTTTAAGTTTTTCAGGGTTAGTGTGTTAGGGTTTTAGAGTTTATGGGTTGTAGTGTTGAAAGGTTTTTTAGGGTTAGGGTCTTAGGATTTTCTTTTTGGTCAATTATTTAGGGTTAGGGTTTTAAAATTTTAGTTTTATTTATTTATTTATTTATTTATTTTTTCAGGTTTGGTTCTCCAGGGTTAGGGTTTTGAGTGTCCTAATTTTTTGGGTTAGGGTTTGGAGCATCTTAATTTTTTGCGTTAGGGTTTTGAGCATCTTAATATTTTGTGTTAGTGCTTTGAGCGTCTTATTTTTTTGGATTAGTGTTTGGAGCGTTTTTGGGTTTAGGTTTTTGGGTTTTTAGGTTTTAGTTTTTGGGTTTAGGTTTTGAGATTCATGTTTTTTGGGCTTGGGATTTGAACGTCTTAATTTTGTGGGCTTGGGATTTGAACGTCTTAATTTATTGGGTTAGGAGATTTAGGCATAGGTCTTCAGGTGTTTAGTGTGGTAAATATTTTGGGTTATGTCTGTAGGGGTTTCGAGGATTTTTAGGGTTAGGGCTTGAGGCTTTTTTGTAAAGGCGGTAAGGGCTAGGGTTACAGTGCGTGCTGGTAAATGTAATTCTTGAAAACTCGGCCCGTGATTGGCTGTGCCGGCTGTCCAAGGAATGCTGGTAAATATAGTTTTCCGGCACCAGGCTTCCGGGAGGCCATGTTGGGTGCCCAGAGCATGCCTGGAAATGCAGGGTTAGGGTTAGGGTTAGGGTTAGGGTTAGGGCACATTTTAGCGCGACGCCGCCCGGACACATTTTAGCGCGGCGCCGCCCGGACACATTGCACTTGTGGGGCTGGGAGGTTGTGGGGAACATCTGGAGAAGGTGCCTGTAGGGTTTGTAGGAGCACCTACAGGGTTTGGGGTGGGATCTTTGGGGCTGGGGGGGGTCTCTATGAGGCCGGGGGGGTTTTGGGGGGGATGTGACCCTATGGGGTGCCCCCCCCAGAGCCCCAACCCGCGGCTGACCTAGCATTTTAGCGTGGCCGCCGTCCACCGGCAGCTTCATGCCCGTCTTCCGCTCCCAGTGGCCCGCGGGGCGCCCGGTGGCCCTACCGGCGTCACCAGCGGCCACCTTGGGGTCAACGGCGGCGGTTTTGGGGTCAACGGCAGCGGTTTTGGGGTTTCGGTCTGGGGGGTGCTGACATGCCCCCCCCCGCACCCCCCCAGGAATCCTGGCCCTGCAGCTGCCCCCGGGGGGGCTCGACGCCGAGTCCTCCAGGTGAGAACCAGTGCCCTCCGCCCCCTAAATGCGCCCCCAGCCCCCCAAATGCCCCCAGACCCCCCCCAAATTGACCCCCCCCAATTTATTCCCCCCCCCCCAGCGCCTGCCTCCACCTGGCCGAGATGCAGTGTCGGGTGCGGGAGGCGCTGGCGGAGCGCGAGCGGCTGCTGCGGGCACGGGTAGGACGGCAGGGGGTACAAAATTGGGGAGGGGCACCAAGGGGGGGGCGGGTCCATGGGGCTTGGGGGGACCCCAAGGGTTGGGGGGAACCAAAATGAGGGGAAAACCAAGTGTGCGGGGTGCGCTTGCCGGGGGGACGCATTTGCGAGGCGCACCGGGGGAGGAACCACAATGAGGGGGGAACCAAGTGTGCGGGGTGCTGTTGCCGGGGGGACGCATTTGCGGAGCGCACCGGGGGGGAACCAAAATGAAGGGGGAACCAAGTGTGCGGGGTGCGCTTGCCGGGGGGACCCATTTGCGGGGCGCACCGGGGGAGGAACCAAAATGAGGGGGGAACCAAGTTTGCAAGTTTCGGTTGCCGGGGGGACGAATTTGCGGGGCGCACCGGGGGGGGTCCATGGGGCTTGGGTTAGGGTTAGGGTTAGGGTTAGGGTTAGGGTTAGGGTTAGGGTTAGGGTTAGGGTTAGGGTTAGGGTTAGGGTTAGGGTTAGGGTTAGTGTCAGAGTCAGAGTCAGGGTAAGCGTAGTGAGATCCTCTCCTGAGGCTATGTTATTTTCCAAAGATTGATAGACGCTGTTAAGGTTTCAGGGGTAGGGCACTAGCGTTGGGTTTCAGCGTAAGTGTTCTCAGGGTTTATGTTTAGGATTTTAAGTTGTTTAGGTTTGGATTTTTAACGGTTAGTATTTTAGGGATTTGGGGGTTAAGGTTTTAAGTTTTTCAGGGTTAGTGTGTTAGGGTTTTAGAGTTTATGGGTTGTAGTGTTGAAAGGTTTTTTAGGGTTAGGGTCTTAGGATTTTCTTTTTGGTCAATTATTTAGGGTTAGGGTTTTAAAATTTTAGTTTTATTTATTTATTTATTTATTTATTTTTTCAGGTTAGGTTCTCCAGGGTTAGGGTTTTGAGTGTCCTAATTTTTTGGGTTAGGGTTTGGAGCATCTTAATTTTTTGCGTTAGGGTTTTGAGCATCTTAATATTTTGTGTTAGTGCTTTGAGCGTCTTATTTTTTTGGATTAGTGTTTGGAGCGTTTTTGGGTTTAGGTTTTTGGGTTTTTAGGTTTTAGTTTTTGGGTTTAGGTTTTGAGATTCATGTTTTTTGGGCTTGGGATTTGAACGTCTTAATTTTGTGGGCTTGGGATTTGAACGTCTTAATTTATTGGGTTAGGAGATTTAGGCATAGGTCTTCAGGTGTTTAGTGTGGTAAATATTTTGGGTTATGTCTGTAGGGGTTTCGAGGATTTTTAGGGTTAGGGCTTGAGGCTTTTTTGTAAAGGCGGTAAGGGCTAGGGTTACAGTGCGTGCTGGTAAATGTAATTCTTGAAAACTCGGCCCGTGATTGGCTGTGCCGGCTGTCCAAGGAATGCTGGTAAATATAGTTTTCCGGCACCAGGCTTCCGGGAGGCCATGTTGGGTGCCCAGAGCATGCCTGGAAATGCAGGGTTAGGGTTAGGGTTAGGGTTAGGGTTAGGGCACATTTTAGCGCGACGCCGCCCGGACACATTTTAGCGCGGCGCCGCCCGGACACATTGCACTTGTGGGGCTGGGAGGTTGTGGGGAACATCTGGAGAAGGTGCCTGTAGGGTTTGTAGGAGCACCTACAGGGTTTGGGGTGGGATCTTTGGGGCTGGGGGGGGTCTCTATGAGGCCGGGGGGGTTTTGGGGGGGATGTGACCCTATGGGGTGCCCCCCCCAGAGCCCCAACCCGCGGCTGACCTAGCATTTTAGCGTGGCCGCCGTCCACCGGCAGCTTCATGCCCGTCTTCCGCTCCCAGTGGCCCGCGGGGCGCCCGGTGGCCCTACCGGCGTCACCAGCGGCCACCTTGGGGTCAACGGCGGCGGTTTTGGGGTCAACGGCAGCGGTTTTGGGGTTTCGGTCTGGGGGGTGCTGACATGCCCCCCCCCGCACCCCCCCAGGCATCCTGGCCCTGCAGCTGCCCCCGGGGGGGCTCGACGCCGAGTCCTCCAGGTGAGAACCAGTGCCCTCCGCCCCCTAAATGCGCCCCCAGCCCCCCAAATGCCCCCAGACCCCCCCCAAATTGACCCCCCCCAATTTATTCCCCCCCCCCCAGCGCCTGCCTCCACCTGGCCGAGATGCAGTGTCGGGTGCGGGAGGCGCTGGCGGAGCGCGAGCGGCTGCTGCGGGCACGGGTAGGACGGCAGGGGGTACAAAATTGGGGAGGGGCACCAAGGGGGGGGCGGGTCCATGGGGCTTGGGGGGACCCCAAGGGTTGGGGGGAACCAAAATGAGGGGAAAACCAAGTGTGCGGGGTGCGCTTGCCGGGGGGACGCATTTGCGAGGCGCACCGGGGGAGGAACCACAATGAGGGGGGAACCAAGTGTGCGGGGTGCTGTTGCCGGGGGGACGCATTTGCGGAGCGCACCGGGGGGGAACCAAAATGAAGGGGGAACCAAGTGTGCAGGGTGCGCTTGCCGGGGGGACCCATTTGCGGGGCGCACCGGGGGAGGAACCAAAATGAGGGGGGAACCAAGTTTGCGGGTTTCGGTTGCCGGGGGGACGAATTTGCGGGGCGCACCGGGGGGGGGTCCATGGGGCTTGGGTTAGGGTTAGGGTTAGGGTTAGGGTTAGGGTTAGGGTTAGGGTTAGGGTTAGGGTTAGGGTTAGGGTTAGGGTTAGTGTCAGAGTCAGAGTCAGGGTAAGCGTAGTGAGATCCTCTCCTGAGCCTATGTTATTTTCCAAAGATTGATAGACGCTGTTAAGGTTTCAGGGGTAGGGCACTAGCGTTGGGTTTCAGCGTAAGTGTTCTCAGGGTTTATGTTTAGGATTTTAAGTTGTTTAGGTTTGGATTTTTAACGGTTAGTATTTTAGGGATTTGGGGGTTAAGGTTTTAAGTTTTTCAGGGTTAGTGTGTTAGGGTTTTAGAGTTTATGGGTTGTAGTGTTGAAAGGTTTTTTAGGGTTAGGGTCTTAGGATTTTCTTTTTGGTCAATTATTTAGGGTTAGGGTTTTAAAATTTTAGTTTTATTTATTTATTTATTTATTTATTTTTTCAGGTTAGGTTCTCCAGGGTTAGGGTTTTGAGTGTCCTAATTTTTTGGGTTAGGGTTTGGAGCATCTTAATTTTTTGCGTTAGGGTTTTGAGCATCTTAATATTTTGTGTTAGTGCTTTGAGCGTCTTATTTTTTTGGATTAGTGTTTGGAGCGTTTTTGGGTTTAGGTTTTTGGGTTTTTAGGTTTTAGTTTTTGGGTTTAGGTTTTGAGATTCATGTTTTTTGGGCTTGGGATTTGAACGTCTTAATTTTGTGGGCTTGGGATTTGAACGTCTTAATTTATTGGGTTAGGAGATTTAGGCATAGGTCTTCAGGTGTTTAGTGTGGTAAATATTTTGGGTTATGTCTGTAGGGGTTTCGAGGATTTTTAGGGTTAGGGCTTGAGGCTTTTTTGTAAAGGCGGTAAGGGCTAGGGTTACAGTGCGTGCTGGTAAATGTAATTCTTGAAAACTCGGCCCGTGATTGGCTGTGCCGGCTGTCCAAGGAATGCTGGTAAATATAGTTTTCCGGCACCAGGCTTCCGGGAGGCCATGTTGGGTGCCCAGAGCATGCCTGGAAATGCAGGGTTAGGGTTAGGGTTAGGGTTAGGGTTAGGGCACATTTTAGCGCGACGCCGCCCGGACACATTTTAGCGCGGCGCCGCCCGGACACATTGCACTTGTGGGGCTGGGAGGTTGTGGGGAACATCTGGAGAAGGTGCCTGTAGGGTTTGTAGGAGCACCTACAGGGTTTGGGGTGGGATCTTTGGGGCTGGGGGGGGTCTCTATGAGGCCGGGGGGGTTTTGGGGGGGATGTGACCCTATGGGGTGCCCCCCCCAGAGCCCCAACCCGCGGCTGACCTAGCATTTTAGCGTGGCCGCCGTCCACCGGCAGCTTCATGCCCGTCTTCCGCTCCCAGTGGCCCGCGGGGCGCCCGGTGGCCCTACCGGCGTCACCAGCGGCCACCTTGGGGTCAACGGCGGCGGTTTTGGGGTCAACGGCAGCGGTTTTGGGGTTTCGGTCTGGGGGGTGCTGACATGCCCCCCCCCCGCACCCCCCCAGGCATCCTGGCCCTGCAGCTGCCCCCGGGGGGGCTCGACGCCGAGTCCTCCAGGTGAGAACCAGTGCCCTCCGCCCCCTAAATGCGCCCCCAGCCCCCCAAATGCCCCCAGACCCCCCCCAAATTGACCCCCCCCAATTTATTCCCCCCCCCCCAGCGCCTGCCTCCACCTGGCCGAGATGCAGTGTCGGGTGCGGGAGGCGCTGGCGGAGCGCGAGCGGCTGCTGCGGGCACGGGTAGGACGGCAGGGGGTACAAAATTGGGGAGGGGCACCAAGGGGGGGGCGGGTCCATGGGGCTTGGGGGGACCCCAAGGGTTGGGGGGAACCAAAATGAGGGGAAAACCAAGTGTGCGGGGTGCGCTTGCCGGGGGGACGCATTTGCGAGGCGCACCGGGGGAGGAACCAAAATGAGGGGGGAACCAAGTGTGCGGGGTGCTGTTGCCGGGGGGACGCATTTGCGGAGCGCACCGGGGGGGAACCAAAATGAAGGGGGAACCAAGTGTGCGGGGTGCGCTTGCCGGGGGGACCCATTTGCGGGGCGCACCGGGGGAGGAACCAAAATGAGGGGGGAACCAAGTTTGCGGGTTTCGGTTGCCGGGGGGACGAATTTGCGGGGCGCACCGGGGGGGGGTCCATGGGGCTTGGGTTAGGGTTAGGGTTAGGGTTAGGGTTAGGGTTAGGGTTAGGGTTAGGGTTAGTGTCAGAGTCAGAGTCAGGGTAAGCGTAGTGAGATCCTCTCCTGAGGCTATGTTATTTTCCAAAGATTGATTGACGCTTTTAAATTTTCAGTGTTAGGGTTAGGGTTAGGGTTAGGGTTAGGATTAGGGTTAGGGTTAGGGTTAGGTTTAGGGTTAGGGTTAGGGTTAGGGTTAGGGTTAGGGTTAGGGTCAGAGTAAGAGTCAGGGTAAGCGTAGTGAGATCCTCTCCTGAGCCTATGTTATTTTCCAAAGATTGATTGACGCTGTTAAGGTTTCAGGGGTAGGGCACTAGCGTTGGGTTTCAGCGTAAGTGTTCTCAGGGTTTATGTTTAGGATTTTAAGTTGTTTAGGGTTGGATTTTTAACGGTTAGTATTTTAGGGATTTGGGGGTTAAGGTTTTAAGTTTTTCAGGGTTAGTGTGTTAGGGTTTTAGAGTTTATGGGTTGTAGTGTTGAAAGGTTTTTTAGGGTTAGGGTCTTAGGATTTTCTTTTTGGTCAATTATTTAGGGTTAGGGTTTTAAAATTTTAGTTTTATTTATTTATTTATTTATTTATTTTTTCAGGTTAGGTTCTCCAGGGTTAGGGTTTTGAGTGTCCTAATTTTTTGGGTTAGGGTTTGGAGCATCTTAATTTTTTGCGTTAGGGTTTTGAGCATCTTAATATTTTGTGTTAGTGCTTTGAGCGTCTTATTTTTTTGGATTAGTGTTTGGAGCGTTTTTGGGTTTAGGTTTTTGGGTTTTTAGGTTTTAGTTTTTGGGTTTAGGTTTTGAGATTCATGTTTTTTGGGCTTGGGATTTGAACGTCTTAATTTTGTGGGCTTGGGATTTGAACGTCTTAATTTATTGGGTTAGGAGATTTAGGCATAGGTCTTCAGGTGTTTAGTGTGGTAAATATTTTGGGTTATGTCTGTAGGGGTTTCGAGGATTTTTAGGGTTAGGGCTTGAGGCTTTTTTGTAAAGGCGGTAAGGGCTAGGGTTACAGTGCGTGCTGGTAAATGTAATTCTTGAAAACTCGGCCCGTGATTGGCTGTGCCGGCTGTCCAAGGAATGCTGGTAAATATAGTTTTCCGGCACCAGGCTTCCGGGAGGCCATGTTGGGTGCCCAGAGCATGCCTGGAAATGCAGGGTTAGGGTTAGGGTTAGGGTTAGGGTTAGGGCACATTATAGCGCGACGCCGCCCGGACACATTTTAGCGCGGCGCCGCCCGGACACATTGCACTTGTGGGGCTGGGAGGTTGTGGGGAACATCTGGAGAAGGTGCCTGTAGGGTTTGTAGGAGCACCTACAGGGTTTGGGGTGGGATCTTTGGGGCTGGGGGGGGTCTCTATGAGGCCGGGGGGGTTTTGGGGGGGATGTGACCCTATGGGGTGCCCCCCCCAGAGCCCCAACCCGCGGCTGACCTAGCATTTTAGCGTGGCCGCCGTCCACCGGCAGCTTCATGCCCGTCTTCCGCTCCCAGTGGCCCGCGGGGCGCCCGGTGGCCCTACCGGCGTCACCAGCGGCCACCTTGGGGTCAACGGCGGCGGTTTTGGGGTCAACGGCAGCGGTTTTGGGGTTTCGGTCTGGGGGGTGCTGACATGCCCCCCCCCGCACCCCCCCAGGCATCCTGGCCCTGCAGCTGCCCCCGGGGGGGCTCGACGCCGAGTCCTCCAGGTGAGAACCAGTGCCCTCCGCCCCCTAAATGCGCCCCCAGCCCCCCAAATGCCCCCAGACCCCCCCCAAATTGACCCCCCCCAATTTATTCCCCCCCCCCCAGCGCCTGCCTCCACCTGGCCGAGATGCAGTGTCGGGTGCGGGAGGCGCTGGCGGAGCGCGAGCGGCTGCTGCGGGCACGGGTAGGACGGCAGGGGGTACAAAATTGGGGAGGGGCACCAAGGGGGGGGCGGGTCCATGGGGCTTGGGGGGACCCCAAGGGTTGGGGGGAACCAAAATGAGGGGAAAACCAAGTGTGCGGGGTGCGCTTGCCGGGGGGACGCATTTGCGAGGCGCACCGGGGGAGGAACCAAAATGAGGGGGGAACCAAGTGTGCGGGGTGCTGTTGCCGGGGGGACGCATTTGCGGAGCGCACCGGGGGGGAACCAAAATGAAGGGGGAACCAAGTGTGCGGGGTGCGCTTGCCGGGGGGACCCATTTGCGGGGCGCACCGGGGGAGGAACCAAAATGAGGGGGGAACCAAGTTTGCGGGTTTCGGTTGCCGGGGGGACGAATTTGCGGGGCGCACCGGGGGGGGTCCATGGGGCTTGGGTTAGGGTTAGGGTTAGGGTTAGGGTTAGGGTTAGGGTTAGGGTTAGGGTTAGGGTTAGGGTTAGGGTTAGTGTCAGAGTCAGAGTCAGGGTAAGCGTAGTGAGATCCTCTCCTGAGGCTATGTTATTTTCCAAAGATTGATTGACGCTTTTAAAGTTTCAGGGTTAGGGTTAGGGTTAGGGTTAGGGTTAGGGTTAGGGTTAGGGTTAGGGTTAGGATTAGGGTTAGGGTTAGGGTTAGGTTTAGGGTTAGGGTTAGGGTTAGGGTTAGGGTCAGAGTAAGAGTCAGGGTAAGCGTAGTGAGATCCTCTCCTGAGCCTATGTTATTTTCCAAAGATTGATTGACGCTTTTAAGGTTTCAGGGGTAGGGCACTAGCGTTGGGTTTCAGCGTAAGTGTTCTCAGGGTTTATGTTTAGGATTTTAAGTTGTTTAGGTTTGGATTTTTAACGGTTAGTATTTTAGGGATTTGGGGGTTAAGGTTTTAAGTTTTTCAGGGTTAGTGTGTTAGGGTTTTAGAGTTTATGGGTTGTAGTGTTGAAAGGTTTTTTACGGTTAGGGTCTTAGGATTTTCTTTTTGGTCAATTATTTAGGGTTAGGGTTTTAAAATTTTAGTTTTATTTATTTATTTATTTATTTATTTTTTCAGGTTAGGTTCTCCAGGGTTAGGGTTTTGAGTGTCCTAATTTTTTGGGTTAGGGTTTGGAGCATCTTAATTTTTTGCGTTAGGGTTTTGAGCATCTTAATATTTTGTGTTAGTGCTTTGAGCGTCTTATTTTTTTGGATTAGTGTTTGGAGCGTTTTTGGGTTTAGGTTTTTGGGTTTTTAGGTTTTAGTTTTTGGGTTTAGGTTTTGAGATTCATGTTTTTTGGGCTTGGGATTTGAACGTCTTAATTTTGTGGGCTTGGGATTTGAACGTCTTAATTTATTGGGTTAGGAGATTTAGGCATAGGTCTTCAGGTGTTTAGTGTGGTAAATATTTTGGGTTATGTCTGTAGGGGTTTCGAGGATTTTTAGGGTTAGGGCTTGAGGCTTTTTTGTAAAGGCGGTAAGGGCTAGGGTTACAGTGCGTGCTGGTAAATGTAATTCTTGAAAACTCGGCCCGTGATTGGCTGTGCCGGCTGTCCAAGGAATGCTGGTAAATATAGTTTTCCGGCACCAGGCTTCCGGGAGGCCATGTTGGGTGCCCAGAGCATGCCTGGAAATGCAGGGTTAGGGTTAGGGTTAGGGTTAGGGTTAGGGCACATTTTAGCGCGACGCCGCCCGGACACATTTTAGCGCGGTGCCGCCCGGACACATTGCACTTGTGGGGCTGGGAGGTTGTGGGGAACATCTGGAGAAGGTGCCTGTAGGGTTTGTAGGAGCACCTACAGGGTTTGGGGTGGGATCTTTGGGGCTGGGGGGGGTCTCTATGAGGCCGGGGGGGTTTTGGGGGGGATGTGACCCTATGGGGTGCCCCCCCCAGAGCCCCAACCCGCGGCTGACCTAGCATTTTAGCGTGGCTGCCGTCCACAGGCAGCTTCATGCCCGTCTTCCGCTCCCAGTGGCCCGCGGGGCGCCCGGTGGCCCTACCGGCGTCACCAGCGGCCACCTTGGGGTCAACGGCGGCGGTTTTGGGGTCAACGGCAGCGGTTTTGGGGTTTCGGTCTGGGGGGTGCTGACATGCCCCCCCCCGCACCCCCCCAGGCATCCTGGCCCTGCAGCTGCCCCCGGGGGGGCTCGACGCCGAGTCCTCCAGGTGAGAACCAGTGCCCTCCGCCCCCTAAATGCGCCCCCAGCCCCCCAAATGCCCCCAGACCCCCCCCAAATTGACCCCCCCCAATTTATTCCCCCCCCCCCAGCGCCTGCCTCCACCTGGCCGAGATGCAGTGTCGGGTGCGGGAGGCGCTGGCGGAGCGCGAGCGGCTGCTGCGGGCACGGGTAGGACGGCAGGGGGTACAAAATTGGGGAGGGGCACCAAGGGGGGGGGGTCCATGGGGCTTGGGGGGACCCCAAGGGTTGGGGGGAACCAAAATGAGGGGAAAACCAAGTGTGCGGGGTGCGCTTGCCGGGGGGACGCATTTGCGAGGCGCACCGGGGGAGGAACCAAAATGAGGGGGGAACCAAGTGTGCGGGGTGCTGTTGCCGGGGGGACGCATTTGCGGAGCGCACCGGGGGGGAACCAAAATGAAGGGGGAACCAAGTGTGCGGGGTGCGCTTGCCGGGGGGACCCATTTGCGGGGCGCACCGGGGGAGGAACCAAAATGAGGGGGGAACCAAGTTTGCGGGTTTCGGTTGCCGGGGGGACAAATTTGCGGGGAGCACCGGGGGGGGTCCATGGGGCTTGGGTTAGGGTTAGGGTTAGGGTTAGGGTTAGGGTTAGGGTTAGGGTTAGGGTTAGGGTTAGTGTCAGAGTCAGAGTCAGGGTAAGCGTAGTGAGATCCTCTCCTGAGGCTATGTTATTTTCCAAAGATTGATTGACGCTTTTAAAGTTTCAGGGTTAGGGTTAGGGTTAGGGTTAGGGTTAGGGTTAGGGTTAGGGTTAGGGTTAGGGTTAGGTTTAGGGTTAGGGTTAGGGTTAGGGTTAGGGTTAGGGTCAGAGTAAGAGTCAGGGTAAGCGTAGTGAGATCCTCTCCTGAGCCTATGTTATTTTCCAAAGATTGATTGACGCTTTTAAGGTTTCAGGGGTAGGGCACTAGCGTTGGGTTTCAGCGTAAGTGTTCTCAGGGTTTATGTTTAGGATTTTAAGTTGTTTAGGTTTGGATTTTTAACGGTTAGTATTTTAGGGATTTGGGGGTTAAGGTTTTAAGTTTTTCAGGGTTAGTGTGTTAGGGTTTTAGAGTTTATGGGTTGTAGTGTTGAAAGGTTTTTTAGGGTTAGGGTCTTAGGATTTTCTTTTTGGTCAATTATTTAGGGTTAGGGTTTTAAAATTTTAGTTTTATTTATTTATTTATTTATTTATTTTTTCAGGTTAGGTTCTCCAGGGTTAGGGTTTTGAGTGTCCTAATTTTTTGGGTTAGGGTTTGGAGCATCTTAATTTTTTGCGTTAGGGTTTTGAGCATCTTAATATTTTGTGTTAGTGCTTTGAGCGTCTTATTTTTTTGGATTAGTGTTTGGAGCGTTTTTGGGTTTAGGTTTTTGGGTTTTTAGGTTTTAGTTTTTGGGTTTAGGTTTTGAGATTCATGTTTTTTGGGCTTGGGATTTGAACGTCTTAATTTTGTGGGCTTGGGATTTGAACGTCTTAATTTATTGGGTTAGGAGATTTAGGCATAGGTCTTCAGGTGTTTAGTGTGGTAAATATTTTGGGTTATGTCTGTAGGGGTTTCGAGGATTTTTAGGGTTAGGGCTTGAGGCTTTTTTGTAAAGGCGGTAAGGGCTAGGGTTACAGTGCGTGCTGGTAAATGTAATTCTTGAAAACTCGGCCCGTGATTGGCTGTGCCGGCTGTCCAAGGAATGCTGGTAAATATAGTTTTCCGGCACCAGGCTTCCGGGAGGCCATGTTGGGTGCCCAGAGCATGCCTGGAAATGCAGGGTTAGGGTTAGGGTTAGGGTTAGGGTTAGGGCACATTTTAGCGCGACGCCGCCCGGACACATTTTAGCGCGGCGCCGCCCGGACACATTGCACTTGTGGGGCTGGGAGGTTGTGGGGAACATCTGGAGAAGGTGCCTGTAGGGTTTGTAGGAGCACCTACAGGGTTTGTGGTGGGATCTTTGGGGCTGGGGGGGGTCTCTATGAGGCCGGGGGGTTTTGGGGGGGATGTGACCCTATGGGGTGCCCCCCCCAGAGCCCCAACCCGCGGCTGACCTAGCATTTTAGCGTGGCCGCCGTCCACCGGCAGCTTCATGCCCGTCTTCCGCTCCCAGTGGCCCGCGGGGCGCCCGGTGGCCCTACCGGCGTCACCAGCGGCCACCTTGGGGTCAACGGCGGCGGTTTTGGGGTCAACGGCAGCGGTTTTGGGGTTTCGGTCTGGGGGGTGCTGACATGCCCCCCCCCGCACCCCCCCAGGCATCCTGGCCCTGCAGCTGCCCCCGGGGGGGCTCGACGCCGAGTCCTCCAGGTGAGAACCAGTGCCCTCCGCCCCCTAAATGCGCCCCCAGCCCCCCAAATGCCCCCAGACCCCCCCCAAATTGACCCCCCCCAATTTATTCCCCCCCCCCCAGCGCCTGCCTCCACCTGGCCGAGATGCAGTGTCGGGTGCGGGAGGCGCTGGCGGAGCGCGAGCGGCTGCTGCGGGCACGGGTAGGACGGCAGGGGGTACAAAATTGGGGAGGGGCACCAAGGGGGGGGCGGGTCCATGGGGCTTGGGGGGACCCCAAGGGTTGGGGGGAACCAAAATGAGGGGAAAACCAAGTGTGCGGGGTGCGCTTGCCGGGGGGACGCATTTGCGAGGCGCACCGGGGGAGGAACCAAAATGAGGGGGGAACCAAGTGTGCGGGGTGCTGTTGCCGGGGGGACGCATTTGCGGAGCGCACCGGGGGGGAACCAAAATGAAGGGGGAACCAAGTGTGCGGGGTGCGCTTGCCGGGGGGACCCATTTGCGGGGCGCACCGGGGGAGGAACCAAAATGAGGGGGGAACCAAGTTTGCGGGTTTCGGTTGCCGGGGGGAAGAATTTGCGGGGCGCACCGGGGGGGGTCCATGGGGCTTGGGTTAGGGTTAGGGTTAGGGTTAGGGTTAGGGTTAGGGTTAGGGTTAGGGTTAGGGTTAGGGTTAGGGTTAGGGTTAGTGTCAGAGTCAGAGTCAGGGTAAGCGTAGTGAGATCCTCTCCTGAGGCTATGTTATTTTCCAAAGATTGATTGACGCTTTTAAAGTTTCAGGGTTAGGGTTAGGGTTAGGGTTAGGGTTAGGGTTAGGGTTAGGTTTAGGGTTAGGGTTAGGATTAGGGTTAGGGTTAGGGTTAGGTTTAGGGTTAGGGTTAGGGTTAGGGTTAGGGTTAGGGTCAGAGTAAGAGTCAGGGTAAGCGTAGTGAGATCCTCTCCTGAGCCTATGTTATTTTCCAAAGATTGATTGACGCTTTTAAGGTTTCAGGGGTAGGGCACTAGCGTTGGGTTTCAGCGTAAGTGTTCTCAGGGTTTATGTTTAGGATTTTAAGTTGTTTAGGTTTGGATTTTTAACGGTTAGTATTTTAGGGATTTGGGGGTTAAGGTTTTAAGTTTTTCAGGGTTAGTGTGTTAGGGTTTTAGAGTTTATGGGTTGTAGTGTTGAAAGGTTTTTTAGGGTTAGGGTCTTAGGATTTTCTTTTTGGTCAATTATTTAGGGTTAGGGTTTTAAAATTTTAGTTTTATTTATTTATTTATTTATTTATTTTTTCAGGTTAGGTTCTCCAGGGTTAGGGTTTTGAGTGTCCTAATTTTTTGGGTTAGGGTTTGGAGCATCTTAATTTTTTGCGTTAGGGTTTTGAGCATCTTAATATTTTGTGTTAGTGCTTTGAGCGTCTTATTTTTTTGGATTAGTGTTTGGAGCGTTTTTGGGTTTAGGTTTTTGGGTTTTTAGGTTTTAGTTTTTGGGTTTAGGTTTTGAGATTCATGTTTTTTGGGCTTGGGATTTGAACGTCTTAATTTTGTGGGCTTGGGATTTGAACGTCTTAATTTATTGGGTTAGGAGATTTAGGCATAGGTCTTCAGGTGTTTAGTGTGGTAAATATTTTGGGTTATGTCTGTAGGGGTTTCGAGGATTGTTAGGGTTAAGGCTTGAGGCTTTTTTGTAAAGGCGGTAAGGGCTAGGGTTACAGTGCGTGCTGGTAAATGTAATTCTTGAAAACTCGGCCCGTGATTGGCTGTGCCGGCTGTCCAAGGAATGCTGGTAAATATAGTTTTCCGGCACCAGGCTTCCGAGAGGCCATGTTGGGTGCCCAGAGCATGCCTGGAAATGCAGGGTTAGGGTTAGGGTTAGGGTTAGGGTTAGGGCACATTTTAGCGCGACGCCGCCCGGACACATTTTAGCGCGGCGCCGCCCGGACACATTGCACTTGTGGGGCTGGGAGGTTGTGGGGAACATCTGGAGAAGGTGCCTGTAGGGTTTGTAGGAGCACCTACAGGGTTTGGGGTGGGATCTTTGGGGCTGGGGGGGGTCTCTATGAGGCCGGGGGGGTTTTGGGGGGGATGTGACCCTATGGGGTGCCCCCCCCAGAGCCCCAACCCGCGGCTGACCTAGCATTTTAGCGTGGCCGCCATCCACCGGCAGCTTCATGCCTGTCTTCCGCTCCCAGTGGCCCGCGGGGCGCCCGGTGGCCCTACCGGCGTCACCAGCGGCCACCTTGGGGTCAACGGCGGCGGTTTTGGGGTCAACGGCAGCGGTTTTGGGGTTTCGGTCTGGGGGGTGCTGACATGCCCCCCCCCGCACCCCCCCAGGCATCCTGGCCCTGCAGCTGCCCCCGGGGGGGCTCGACGCCGAGTCCTCCAGGTGAGAACCAGTGCCCTCCGCCCCCTAAATGCGCCCCCAGCCCCTCAAATGCCCCCAGACCCCCCCCAAATTGACCCCCCCCAATTTATTCCCCCCCCCCCAGCGCCTGCCTCCACCTGGCCGAGATGCAGTGTCGGGTGCGGGAGGCGCTGGCGGAGCGTGAGCGGCTGCTGCGGGCACGGGTAGGACGGCAGGGGGTACAAAATTGGGGGGGGGCACCAAGGGGGGGGCGGGTCCATGGGGCTTGGGGGGACCCCAAGGGTTGGGGGGAACCAAAATGAGGGGAAAACCAAGTGTGCGGGGTGCGCTTGCCGGGGGGACGCATTTGCGAGGCGCACCGGGGGAGGAACCAAAATGAGGGGGGAACCAAGTGTGCGGGGTGCTGTTGCCGGGGGGACGCATTTGCGGAGCGCACCGGGGGGGAACCAAAATGAAGGGGGAACCAAGTGTGCGGGGTGCGCTTGCCGGGGGGACCCATTTGCGGGGCGCACCGGGGGAGGAACCAAAATGAGGGGGGAACCAAGTTTGCGGGTTTCGGTTGCCGGGGGGAAGAATTTGCGGGGCGCACCGGGGGGGGTCCATGGGGCTTGGGTTAGGGTTAGGGTTAGGGTTAGGGTTAGGGTTAGGGTTAGGGTTAGGGTTAGGGTTAGGGTTAGGGTTAGGGTTAGTGTCAGAGTCAGAGTCAGGGTAAGCGTAGTGAGATCCTCTCCTGAGGCTATGTTATTTTCCAAAGATTGATTGACGCTTTTAAAGTTTCAGGGTTAGGGTTAGGGTTAGGGTTAGGGTTAGGGTTAGGGTTAGGGTTAGGGTTAGGGTTAGGATTAGGGTTAGGGTTAGGGTTAGGTTTAGGGTTAGGGTTAGGGTTAGGGTTAGGGTTAGGGTCAGAGTAAGAGTCAGGGTAAGCGTAGTGAGATCCTCTCCTGAGCCTATGTTATTTTCCAAAGATTGATTGACGCTTTTAAGGTTTCAGGGGTAGGGCACTAGCGTTGGGTTTCAGCGTAAGTGTTCTCAGGGTTTATGTTTAGGATTTTAAGTTGTTTAGGTTTGGATTTTTAACGGTTAGTATTTTAGGGATTTGGGGGTTAAGGTTTTAAGTTTTTCAGGGTTAGTGTGTTAGGGTTTTAGAGTTTATGGGTTGTAGTGTTGAAAGGTTTTTTAGGGTTAGGGTCTTAGGATTTTCTTTTTGGTCAATTATTTAGGGTTAGGGTTTTAAAATTTTAGTTTTATTTATTTATTTATTTATTTATTTTTTCAGGTTAGGTTCTCCAGGGTTAGGGTTTTGAGTGTCCTAATTTTTTGGGTTAGGGTTTGGAGCATCTTAATTTTTTGCGTTAGGGTTTTGAGCATCTTAATATTTTGTGTTAGTGCTTTGAGCGTCTTATTTTTTTGGATTAGTGTTTGGAGCGTTTTTGGGTTTAGGTTTTTGGGTTTTTAGGTTTTAGTTTTTGGGTTTAGGTTTTGAGATTCATGTTTTTTGGGCTTGGGATTTGAACGTCTTAATTTTGTGGGCTTGGGATTTGAACGTCTTAATTTATTGGGTTAGGAGATTTAGGCATAGGTCTTCAGGTGTTTAGTGTGGTAAATATTTTGGGTTATGTCTGTAGGGGTTTCGAGGATTTTTAGGGTTAGGGCTTGAGGCTTTTTTGTAAAGGCGGTAAGGGCTAGGGTTACAGTGCGTGCTGGTAAATGTAATCCTTGAAAACTCGGCCCGTGATTGGCTGTGCCGGCTGTCCAAGGAATGCTGGTAAATATAGTTTTCCGGCACCAGGCTTCCGGGAGGCCATGTTGGGTGCCCAGAGCATGCCTGGAAATGCAGGGTTAGGGTTAGGGTTAGGGTTAGGGTTAGGGCACATTTTAGCGCGACGCCGCCCGGACACATTTTAGCGCGGCGCCGCCCGGACACATTGCACTTGTGGGGCTGGGAGGTTGTGGGGAACATCTGGAGAAGGTGCCTGTAGGGTTTGTAGGAGCACCTACAGGGTTTGGGGTGGGATCTTTGGGGCTGGGGGGGGTCTCTATGAGGCCAGGGGGGTTTTGGGGGGGATGTGACCCTATGGGGTGCCCCCCCCAGAGCCCCAACCCGCGGCTGACCTAGCATTTTAGCGTGGCCGCCGTCCACCGGCAGCTTCATGCCCGTCTTCCGCTCCCAGTGGCCCGCGGGGCGCCCGGTGGCCCTACCGGCGTCACCAGCGGCCACCTTGGGGTCAACGGCGGCGGTTTTGGGGTCAACGGCAGCGGTTTTGGGGTTTCGGTCTGGGGGGTGCTGACATGCCCCCCCCCGCACCCCCCCAGGCATCCTGGCCCTGCAGCTGCCCCCGGGGGGGCTCGACGCCGAGTCCTCCAGGTGAGAACCAGTGCCCTCCGCCCCCTAAATGCGCCCCCAGCCCCCCAAATGCCCCCAGACCCCCCCCAAATTGACCCCCCCCAATTTATTCCCCCCCCCCCAGCGCCTGCCTCCACCTGGCCGAGATGCAGTGTCGGGTGCGGGAGGCGCTGGCGGAGCGTGAGCGGCTGCTGCGGGCACGGGTAGGACGGCAGGGGGTACAAAATTGGGGAGGGGCACCAAGGGGGGGGCGGGTCCATGGGGCTTGGGGGGACCCCAAGGGTTGGGGGGAACCAAAATGAGGGGAAAACCAAGTGTGCGGGGTGCGCTTGCCGGGGGGACGCATTTGCGAGGCGCACCGGGGGAGGAACCAAAATGAGGGGGGAACCAAGTGTGCGGGGTGCTGTTGCCGGGGGGACGCATTTGCGGAGCGCACCGGGGGGGAACCAAAATGAAGGGGGAACCAAGTGTGCGGGGTGCGCTTGCCGGGGGGACCCATTTGCGGGGCGCACCGGGGGAGGAACCAAAATGAGGGGGGAACCAAGTTTGCGGGTTTCGGTTGCCGGGGGGAAGAATTTGCGGGGCGCACCGGGGGGGGTCCATGGGGCTTGGGTTAGGGTTAGGGTTAGGGTTAGGGTTAGGGTTAGGGTTAGGGTTAGGGTTAGTGTCAGAGTCAGAGTCAGGGTAAGCGTAGTGAGATCCTCTCCTGAGGCTATGTTATTTTCCAAAGATTGATTGACGCTTTTAAAGTTTCAGGGTTAGGGTTAGGGTTAGGGTTAGGGTTAGGGTTAGGGTTAGGGTTAGGGTTAGGGTTAGGATTAGGGTTAGGGTTAGGGTTAGGTTTAGGGTTAGGGTTAGGGTTAGGGTTAGGGTTAGGGTCAGAGTAAGAGTCAGGGTAAGCGTAGTGAGATCCTCTCCTGAGCCTATGTTATTTTCCAAAGATTGATTGACGCTTTTAAGGTTTCAGGGGTAGGGCACTAGCGTTGGGTTTCAGCGTAAGTGTTCTCAGGGTTTATGTTTAGGATTTTAAGTTGTTTAGGTTTGGATTTTTAACGGTTAGTATTTTAGGGATTTGGGGGTTAAGGTTTTAAGTTTTTCAGGGTTAGTGTGTTAGGGTTTTAGAGTTTATGGGTTGTAGTGTTGAAAGGTTTTTTAGGGTTAGGGTCTTAGGATTTTCTTTTTGGTCAATTATTTAGGGTTAGGGTTTTAAAATTTTAGTTTTATTTATTTATTTATTTATTTATTTTTTCAGGTTAGGTTCTCCAGGGTTAGGGTTTTGAGTGTCCTAATTTTTTGGGTTAGGGTTTGGAGCATCTTAATTTTTTGCGTTAGGGTTTTGAGCATCTTAATATTTTGTGTTAGTGCTTTGAGCGTCTTATTTTTTTGGATTAGTGTTTGGAGCGTTTTTGGGTTTAGGTTTTTGGGTTTTTAGGTTTTAGTTTTTGGGTTTAGGTTTTGAGATTCATGTTTTTTGGGCTTGGGATTTGAACGTCTTAATTTTGTGGGCTTGGGATTTGAACGTCTTAATTTATTGGGTTAGGAGATTTAGGCATAGGTCTTCAGGTGTTTAGTGTGGTAAATATTTTGGGTTATGTCTGTAGGGGTTTCGAGGATTTTTAGGGTTAGGGCTTGAGGCTTTTTTGTAAAGGCGGTAAGGGCTAGGGTTACAGTGCGTGCTGGTAAATGTAATTCTTGAAAACTCGGCCCGTGATTGGCTGTGCCGGCTGTCCAAGGAATGCTGGTAAATATAGTTTTCCGGCACCAGGCTTCCGGGAGGCCATGTTGGGTGCCCAGAGCATGCCTGGAAATGCAGGGTTAGGGTTAGGGTTAGGGTTAGGGTTAGGGCACATTTTAGCGCGACGCCGCCCGGACACATTTTAGCGCGGCGCCGCCCGGACACATTGCACTTGTGGGGCTGGGAGGTTGTGGGGAACATCTGGAGAAGGTGCCTGTAGGGTTTGTAGGAGCACCTACAGGGTTTGGGGTGGGATCTTTGGGGCTGGGGGGGGTCTCTATGAGGCCGGGGGGGTTTTGGGGGGGATGTGACCCTATGGGGTGCCCCCCCCAGAGCCCCAACCCGCGGCTGACCTAGCATTTTAGCGTGGCCGCCGTCCACCGGCAGCTTCATGCCCGTCTTCCGCTCCCAGTGGCCCGCGGGGCGCCCGGTGGCCCTACCGGCGTCACCAGCGGCCACCTTGGGGTCAACGGCGGCGGTTTTGGGGTCAACGGCAGCGGTTTTGGGGTTTCGGTCTGGGGGGTGCTGACATGCCCCCCCCCGCACCCCCCCAGGCATCCTGGCCCTGCAGCTGCCCCCGGGGGGGCTCGACGCCGAGTCCTCCAGGTGAGAACCAGTGCCCTCCGCCCCCTAAATGCGCCCCCAGCCCCCCAAATGCCCCCAGACCCCCCCCAAATTGACCCCCCCCAATTTATTCCCCCCCCCCCAGCGCCTGCCTCCACCTGGCCGAGATGCAGTGTCGGGTGCGGGAGGCGCTGGCGGAGCGCGAGCGGCTGCTGCGGGCACGGGTAGGACGGCAGGGGGTACAAAATTGGGGAGGGGCACCAAGGGGGGGGCGGGTCCATGGGGCTTGGGGGGACCCCAAGGGTTGGGGGGAACCAAAATGAGGGGAAAACCAAGTGTGCGGGGTGCGCTTGCCGGGGGGACGCATTTGCGAGGCGCACCGGGGGAGGAACCAAAATGAGGGGGGAACCAAGTGTGCGGGGTGCTGTTGCCGGTGGGGACGCATTTGCGGAGCGCACCGGGGGGGAACCAAAATGAAGGGGGAACCAAGTGTGCGGGGTGCGCTTGCCGGGGGGACCCATTTGCGGGGCGCACCGGGGGAGGAACCAAAATGAGGGGGGAACCAAGTTTGCGGGTTTCGGTTGCCGGGGGGAAGAATTTGCGGGGCGCACCGGGGGGGGTCCATGGGGCTTGGGTTAGGGTTAGGGTTAGGGTTAGGGTTAGGGTTAGGGTTAGGGTTAGGGTTAGGGTTAGGGTTAGTGTCAGAGTCAGAGTCAGGGTAAGCGTAGTGAGATCCTCTCCTGAGGCTATGTTATTTTCCAAAGATTGATTGACGCTTTTAAAGTTTCAGGGTTAGGGTTAGGGTTAGGGTTAGGGTTAGGGTTAGGGTTAGGGTTAGGATTAGGGTTAGGGTTAGGGTTAGGTTTAGGGTTAGGGTTAGGGTTAGGGTTAGGGTCAGAGTAAGAGTCAGGGTAAGCGTAGTGAGATCCTCTCCTGAGCCTATGTTATTTTCCAAAGATTGATTGACGCTTTTAAGGTTTCAGGGGTAGGGCACTAGCGTTGGGTTTCAGCGTAAGTGTTCTCAGGGTTTATGTTTAGGATTTTAAGTTGTTTAGGTTTGGATTTTTAACGGTTAGTATTTTAGGGATTTGGGGGTTAAGGTTTTAAGTTTTTCAGGGTTAGTGTGTTAGGGTTTTAGAGTTTATGGGTTGTAGTGTTGAAAGGTTTTTTAGGGTTAGGGTCTTAGGATTTTCTTTTTGGTCAATTATTTAGGGTTAGGGTTTTAAAATTTTAGTTTTATTTATTTATTTATTTATTTATTTTTTCAGGTTAGGTTCTCCAGGGTTAGGGTTTTGAGTGTCCTAATTTTTTGGGTTAGGGTTTGGAGCATCTTAATTTTTTGCGTTAGGGTTTTGAGCATCTTAATATTTTGTGTTAGTGCTTTGAGCGTCTTATTTTTTTGGATTAGTGTTTGGAGCGTTTTTGGGTTTAGGTTTTTGGGTTTTTAGGTTTTAGTTTTTGGGTTTAGGTTTTGAGATTCATGTTTTTTGGGCTTGGGATTTGAACGTCTTAATTTTGTGGGCTTGGGATTTGAACGTCTTAATTTATTGGGTTAGGAGATTTAGGCATAGGTCTTCAGGTGTTTAGTGTGGTAAATATTTTGGGTTATGTCTGTAGGGGTTTCGAGGATTTTTAGGGTTAGGGCTTGAGGCTTTTTTGTAAAGGCGGTAAGGGCTAGGGTTACAGTGCGTGCTGGTAAATGTAATTCTTGAAAACTCGGCCCGTGATTGGCTGTGCCGGCTGTCCAAGGAATGCTGGTAAATATAGTTTTCCGGCACCAGGCTTCCGGGAGGCCATGTTGGGTGCCCAGAGCATGCCTGGAAATGCAGGGTTAGGGTTAGGGTTAGGGTTAGGGTTAGGGCACATTTTAGCGCGACGCCGCCCGGACACATTTTAGCGCGGCGCCGCCCGGACACATTGCACTTGTGGGGCTGGGAGGTTGTGGGGAACATCTGGAGAAGGTGCCTGTAGGGTTTGTAGGAGCACCTACAGGGTTTGGGGTGGGATCTTTGGGGCTGGGGGGGGTCTCTATGAGGCCGGGGGGGTTTTGGGGGGGATGTGACCCTATGGGGTGCCCCCCCCAGAGCCCCAACCCGCGGCTGACCTAGCATTTTAGCGTGGCCGCCGTCCACCGGCAGCTTCATGCCCGTCTTCCGCTCCCAGTGGCCCGCGGGGCGCCCGGTGGCCCTACCGGCGTCACCAGCGGCCACCTTGGGGTCAACGGCGGCGGTTTTGGGGTCAACGGCAGCGGTTTTGGGGTTTCGGTCTGGGGGGTGCTGACATGCCCCCCCCCGCACCCCCCCAGGCATCCTGGCCCTGCAGCTGCCCCCGGGGGGGCTCGACGCCGAGTCCTCCAGGTGAGAACCAGTGCCCTCCGCCCCCTAAATGCGCCCCCAGCCCCCCAAATGCCCCCAGACCCCCCCCAAATTGACCCCCCCCAATTTATTCCCCCCCCCCCAGCGCCTGCCTCCACCTGGCCGAGATGCAGTGTCGGGTGCGGGAGGCGCTGGCGGAGCGCGAGCGGCTGCTGCGGGCACGGGTAGGACGGCAGGGGGTACAAAATTGGGGGGGGGCACCAAGGGGGGGGGGGTCCATGGGGCTTGGGGGGACCCCAAGGGTTGGGGGGAACCAAAATGAGGGGAAAACCAAGTGTGCGGGGTGCGCTTGCCGGGGGGACGCATTTGCGAGGCGCACCGGGGGAGGAACCAAAATGAGGGGGGAACCAAGTGTGCGGGGTGCTGTTGCCGGGGGGACGCATTTGCGGAGCGCACCGGGGGGGAACCAAAATGAAGGGGGAACCAAGTGTGCGGGGTGCGCTTGCCGGGGGGACCCATTTGCGGGGCGCACCGGGAGAGGAACCAAAATGAGGGGGGAACCAAGTTTGCGGGTTTCGGTTGCCGGTGGGACGAATTTGCGGGGCGCACCGGGGGGGGTCCATGGGGCTTGGGTTAGGGTTAGGGTTAGGGTTAGGGTTAGGGTTAGGGTTAGGGTTAGGGTTAGTGTCAGAGTCAGAGTCAGAGTCAGAGTCAGGGTAAGCGTAGTGAGATCCTCTCCTGAGGCTATGTTATTTTCCAAAGATTGATAGACGCTGTTAAGGTTTCAGGGGTAGGGCACTAGCGTTGGGTTTCAGCGTAAGTGTTCTCAGGGTTTATGTTTAGGATTTTAAGTTGTTTAGGTTTGGATTTTTAACGGTTAGTATTTTAGGGATTTGGGGGTTAAGGTTTTAAGTTTTTCAGGGTTAGTGTGTTAGGGTTTTAGAGTTTATGGGTTGTAGTGTTGAAAGGTTTTTTAGGGTTAGGGTCTTAGGATTTTCTTTTTGGTCAATTATTTAGGGTTAGGGTTTTTAAATTTTAGTTTTATTTATTTATTTATTTATTTATTTTTTCAGGTTAGGTTCTCCAGGGTTAGGGTTTTGAGTGTCCTAATTTTTTGGGTTAGGGTTTGGAGCATCTTAATTTTTTGCGTTAGGGTTTTGAGCATCTTAATATTTTGTGTTAGTGCTTTGAGCGTCTTATTTTTTTGGATTAGTGTTTGGAGCGTTTTTGGGTTTAGGTTTTTGGGTTTTTAGGTTTTAGTTTTTGGGTTTAGGTTTTGAGATTCATGTTTTTTGGGCTTGGGATTTGAACGTCTTAATTTTGTGGGCTTGGGATTTGAACGTCTTAATTTATTGGGTTAGGAGATTTAGGCATAGGTCTTCAGGTGTTTAGTGTGGTAAATATTTTGGGTTATGTCTGTAGGGGTTTCGAGGATTTTTAGGGTTAGGGCTTGAGGCTTTTTTGTAAAGGCGGTAAGGGCTAGGGTTACAGTGCGTGCTGGTAAATGTAATTCTTGAAAACTCGGCCCGTGATTGGCTGTGCCGGCTGTCCAAGGAATGCTGGTAAATATAGTTTTCCGGCACCAGGCTTCCGGGAGGCCATGTTGGGTGCCCAGAGCATGCCTGGAAATGCAGGGTTAGGGTTAGGGTTAGGGTTAGGGTTAGGGCACATTTTAGCGCGACGCCGCCCGGACACATTTTAGCGCGGTGCCGCCCGGACACATTGCACTTGTGGGGCTGGGAGGTTGTGGGGAACATCTGGAGAAGGTGCCTGTAGGGTTTGTAGGAGCACCTACAGGGTTTGGGGTGGGATCTTTGGGGCTGGGGGGGGTCTCTATGAGGCCGGGGGGGTTTTGGGGGGGATGTGACCCTATGGGGTGCCCCCCCCAGAGCCCCAACCCGCGGCTGACCTAGCATTTTAGCGTGGCCGCCGTCCACCGGCAGCTTCATGCCCGTCTTCCGCTCCCAGTGGCCCGCGGGGCGCCCGGTGGCCCTACTGGCGTCACCAGCGGCCACCTTGGGGTCAACGGCGGCGGTTTTGGGGTCAACGGCAGCGGTTTTGGGGTTTCGGTCTGGGGGGTGCTGACATGCCCCCCCCCGCACCACCCCAGGCATCCTGGCCCTGCAGCTGCCCCCGGGGGGGCTCGACGCCGAGTCCTCCAGGTGAGAACCAGTGCCCTCCGCCCCCTAAATGCGCCCCCAGCCCCCCAAATGCCCCCAGACCCCCCCCAAATTGACCCCCCCCAATTTATTCCCCCCCCCCCAGCGCCTGCCTCCACCTGGCCGAGATGCAGTGTCGGGTGCGGGAGGCGCTGGCGGAGCGCGAGCGGCTGCTGCGGGCACGGGTAGGACGGCAGGGGGTACAAAATTGGGGAGGGGCACCAAGGGGGGGGCGGGTCCATGGGGCTTGGGGGGACCCCAAGGGTTGGGGGGAACCAAAATGAGGGGAAAACCAAGTGTGCGGGGTGCGCTTGCCGGGGGGACACATTTGCGAGGCGCACCGGGGGAGGAACCAAAATGAGGGGGGAACCAAGTGTGCGGGGTGCTGTTGCCGGGGGGACGCATTTGCGGAGCGCACCGGGGGGGAACCAAAATGAAGGGGGAACCAAGTGTGCGGGGTGCGCTTGCCGGGGGGACCTATTTGCGGGGTGCACCGGGGGAGGAACCAAAATGAGGGGGGAACCAAGTTTGCGGGTTTCGGTTGCCGGGGGGAAGAATTTGCGGGGCGCACCGGGGGGGGGTCCATGGGGCTTGGGTTAGGGTTAGGGTTAGGGTTAGGGTTAGGGTTAGGGTTAGGGTTAGGGTTAGGGTTAGGGTTAGGGTTAGGGTTAGGGTTAGTGTCAGAGTCAGAGTCAGGGTAAGCGTAGTGAGATCCTCTCCTGAGGCTATGTTATTTTCCAAAGATTGATTGACGCTTTTAAAGTTTCAGGGTTAGGGTTAGGGTTAGGGTTAGGGTTAGGGTTAGGGTTAGGGTTAGGATTAGGGTTAGGGTTAGGGTTAGGTTTAGGGTTAGGGTTAGGGTTAGGGTTAGGGTTAGGGTTAGGGTCAGAGTAAGAGTCAGGGTAAGCGTAGTGAGATCCTCTCCTGAGCCTATGTTATTTTCCAAAGATTGATTGACGCTTTTAAGGTTTCAGGGGTAGGGCACTAGCGTTGGGTTTCAGCGTAAGTGTTCTCAGGGTTTATGTTTAGGATTTTAAGTTGTTTAGGTTTGGATTTTTAACGGTTATTATTTTAGGGATTTGGGGGTTAAGGTTTTAAGTTTTTCAGGGTTAGTGTGTTAGGGTTTTAGAGTTTATGGGTTGTAGTGTTGAAAGGTTTTTTAGGGTTAGGGTCTTAGGATTTTCTTTTTGGTCAATTATTTAGGGTTAGGGTTTTAAAATTTTAGTTTTATTTATTTATTTATTTATTTATTTTTTCAGGTTAGGTTCTCCAGGGTTAGGGTTTTGAGTGTCCTAATTTTTTGGGTTAGGGTTTGGAGCATCTTAATTTTTTGCGTTAGGGTTTTGAGCATCTTAATATTTTGTGTTAGTGCTTTGAGCGTCTTATTTTTTTGGATTAGTGTTTGGAGCGTTTTTGGGTTTAGGTTTTTGGGTTTTTAGGTTTTAGTTTTTGGGTTTAGGTTTTGAGATTCATGTTTTTTGGGCTTGGGATTTGAACGTCTTAATTTTGTGGGCTTGGGATTTGAACGTCTTAATTTATTGGGTTAGGAGATTTAGGCATAGGTCTTCAGGTGTTTAGTGTGGTAAATATTTTGGGTTATGTCTGTAGGGGTTTCGAGGATTTTTAGGGTTAGGGCTTGAGGCTTTTTTGTAAAGGCGGTAAGGGCTAGGGTTACAGTGCGTGCTGGTAAATGTAATTCTTGAAAAGTCGGCCCGTGATTGGCTGTGCCGGCTGTCCAAGGAATGCTGGTAAATATAGTTTTCCGGCACCAGGCTTCCGGGAGGCCATGTTGGGTGCCCAGAGCATGCCTGGAAATGCAGGGTTAGGGTTAGGGTTAGGGTTAGGGTTAGGGCACATTTTAGCGCGACGCCGCCCGGACACATTTTAGCGCGGCGCCGCCCGGACACATTGCACTTGTGGGGCTGGGAGGTTGTGGGGAACATCTGGAGAAGGTGCCTGTAGGGTTTGTAGGAGCACCTACAGGGTTTGGGGTGGGATCTTTGGGGCTGGGGGGGGTCTCTATGAGGCCGGGGGGGTTTTGGGGGGGATGTGACCCTATGGGGTGCCCCCCCCAGAGCCCCAACCCGCGGCTGACCTAGCATTTTAGCGTGGCCGCCGTCCACCGGCAGCTTCATGCCCGTCTTCCGCTCCCAGTGGCCCGCGGGGCGCCCGGTGGCCCTACCGGCGTCACCAGCGGCCACCTTGGGGTCAACGGCGGCGGTTTTGGGGTCAACGGCAGCGGTTTTGGGGTTTCGGTCTGGGGGGTGCTGACATGCCCCCCCCCGCACCCCCCCAGGCATCCTGGCCCTGCAGCTGCCCCCGGGGGGGCTCGACGCCGAGTCCTCCAGGTGAGAACCAGTGCCCTCCGCCCCCTAAATGCGCCCCCAGCCCCCCAAATGCCCCCAGACCCCCCCCAAATTGACCCCCCCCAATTTATTCCCCCCCCCCCAGCGCCTGCCTCTACCTGGCCGAGATGCAGTGTCGGGTGCGGGAGGCGCTGGCGGAGCGCGAGCGGCTGCTGCGGGCACGGGTAGGACGGCAGGGGGTACAAAATTGGGGGGGGGCACCAAGGGGGGGGGGGTCCATGGGGCTTGGGGGGACCCCAAGGGTTGGGGGGAACCAAAATGAGGGGAAAACCAAGTGTGCGGGGTGCGCTTGCCGGGGGGACGCATTTGCGAGGCGCACCGGGGGAGGAACCAAAATGAGGGGGGAACCAAGTGTGCGGGGTGCTGTTGCCGGGGGGACGCATTTGCGGAGCGCACCGGGGGGGAACCAAAATGAAGGGGGAACCAAGTGTGCGGGGTGCGCTTGCCGGGGGGACCCATTTGCGGGGCGCACCGGGGGAGGAACCAAAATGAGGGGGGAACCAAGTTTGCGGGTTTCGGTTGCCGGGGGGAAGAATTTGCGGGGCGCACCGGGGGGGGTCCATGGGGCTTGGGTTAGGGTTAGGGTTAGGGTTAGGGTTAGGGTTAGGGTTAGAGTTAGGGTTAGGGTTAGTGTCAGAGTCAGAGTCAGGGTAAGCGTAGTGAGATCCTCTCCTGAGGCTATGTTATTTTCCAAAGATTGATTGACGCTTTTAAAGTTTCAGGGTTAGGGTTAGGGTTAGGGTTAGGGTTAGGGTTAGGGTTAGGGTTAGGATTAGGGTTAGGGTTAGGGTTAGGTTTAGGGTTAGGGTTAGGGTTAGGGTTAGGGTTAGGGTTAGGGTCAGAGTAAGAGTCAGGGTAAGCGTAGTGAGATCCTCTCCTGAGCCTATGTTATTTTCCAAAGATTGATTGACGCTTTTAAGGTTTCAGGGGTAGGGCACTAGCGTTGGGTTTCAGCGTAAGTGTTCTCAGGGTTTATGTTTAGGATTTTAAGTTGTTTAGGTTTGGATTTTTAACGGTTAGTATTTTAGGGATTTGGGGGTTAAGGTTTTAAGTTTTTCAGGGTTAGTGTGTTAGGGTTTTAGAGTTTATGGGTTGTAGTGTTGAAAGGTTTTTTAGGGTTAGGGTCTTAGGATTTTCTTTTTGGTCAATTATTTAGGGTTAGGGTTTTAAAATTTTAGTTTTATTTATTTATTTATTTATTTATTTTTTCAGGTTAGGTTCTCCAGGGTTAGGGTTTTGAGTGTCCTAATTTTTTGGGTTAGGGTTTGGAGCATCTTAATTTTTTGCGTTAGGGTTTTGAGCATCTTAATATTTTGTGTTAGTGCTTTGAGCGTCTTATTTTTTTGGATTAGTGTTTGGAGCGTTTTTGGGTTTAGGTTTTTGGGTTTTTAGGTTTTAGTTTTTGGGTTTAGGTTTTGAGATTCATGTTTTTTGGGCTTGGGATTTGAACGTCTTAATTTTGTGGGCTTGGGATTTGAACGTCTTAATTTATTGGGTTAGGAGATTTAGGCATAGGTCTTCAGGTGTTTAGTGTGGTAAATATTTTGGGTTATGTCTGTAGGGGTTTCGAGGATTTTTAGGGTTAGGGCTTGAGGCTTTTTTGTAAAGGCGGTAAGGGCTAGGGTTACAGTGCGTGCTGGTAAATGTAATTCTTGAAAACTCGGCCCGTGATTGGCTGTGCCGGCTGTCCAAGGAATGCTGGTAAATATAGTTTTCCGGCACCAGGCTTCCGGGAGGCCATGTTGGGTGCCCAGAGCATGCCTGGAAATGCAGGGTTAGGGTTAGGGTTAGGGCACATTTTAGCGCGACGCCGCCCGGACACATTTTAGCGCGGCGCCGCCCGGACACATTGCACTTGTGGGGCTGGGAGGTTGTGGGGAACATCTGGAGAAGGTGCCTGTAGGGTTTGTAGGAGCACCTACAGGGTTTGGGGTGGGATCTTTGGGGCTGGGGGGGGTCTCTATGAGGCCGGGGGGGTTTTGGGGGGGGTTTGACCCTATGGGGTGCCCCCCCCAGAGCCCCAACCCGCGGCTGACCTAGCATTTTAGCGTGGCCGCCGTCCACCGGCAGCTTCATGCCCGTCTTCCGCTCCCAGTGGCCCGCGGGGCGCCCGGTGGCCCTACCGGCGTCACCAGCGGCCACCTTGGGGTCAACGGCGGCGGTTTTGGGGTCAACGGCAGCGGTTTTGGGGTTTCGGTCTGGGGGGTGCTGACATGCCCCCCCCCGCACCCCCCCAGGCATCCTGGCCCTGCAGCTGCCCCCGGGGGGGCTCGACGCCGAGTCCTCCAGGTGAGAACCAGTGCCCTCCGCCCCCTAAATGCGCCCCCAGCCCCCCAAATGCCCCCAGACCCCCCCCAAATTGACCCCCCCCAATTTATTCCCCCCCCCCCCAGCGCCTGCCTCCACCTGGCCGAGATGCAGTGTCGGGTGCGGGAGGCGCTGGCGGAGCGCGAGCGGCTGCTGCGGGCACGGGTAGGACGGCAGGGGGTACAAAATTGGGGGGGGGCACCAAGGGGGGGGGGGTCCATGGGGCTTGGGGGGACCCCAAGGGTTGGGGGGAACCAAAATGAGGGGAAAACCAAGTGTGCGGGGTGCGCTTGCCGGGGGGACGCATTTGCGAGGCGCACCGGGGGAGGAACCAAAATGAGGGGGGAACCAAGTGTGCGGGGTGCTGTTGCCGGGGGGACGCATTTGCGGAGCGCACCGGGGGGGAACCAAAATGAAGGGGGAACCAAGTGTGCGGGGTGCGCTTGCCGGGGGGACCCATTTGCGGGGCGCACCGGGGGAGGAACCAAAATGAGGGGGGAACCAAGTTTGCGGGTTTCGGTTGCCGGGGGGAAGAATTTGCGGGGCGCACCGGGGGGGGTCCATGGGGCTTGGGTTAGGGTTAGGGTTAGGGTTAGGGTTAGGGTTAGGGTTAGGGTTAGGGTTAGGGTTAGGGTTAGTGTCAGAGTCAGAGTCAGGGTAAGCGTAGTGAGATCCTCTCCTGAGGCTATGTTATTTTCCAAAGATTGATTGACGCTTTTAAAGTTTCAGGGTTAGGGTTAGGGTTAGGGTTAGGGTTAGGGTTAGGGTTAGGGTTAGGGTTAGGGTTAGGGTTAGGATTAGGGTTAGGGTTAGGGTTAGGTTTAGGGTTAGGGTTAGGGTTAGGGTTAGGGTTAGGGTCAGAGTAAGAGTCAGGGTAAGCGTAGTGAGATCCTCTCCTGAGCCTATGTTATTTTCCAAAGATTGATTGACGCTTTTAAGGTTTCAGGGGTAGGGCACTAGCGTTGGGTTTCAGCGTAAGTGTTCTCAGGGTTTATGTTTAGGATTTTAAGTTGTTTAGGTTTGGATTTTTAACGGTTAGTATTTTAGGGATTTGGGGGTTAAGGTTTTAAGTTTTTCAGGGTTAGTGTGTTTGGGTTTTAGAGTTTATGGGTTGTAGTGTTGAAAGGTTTTTTAGGGTTAGGGTCTTAGGATTTTCTTTTTGGTCAATTATTTAGGGTTAGGGTTTTAAAATTTTAGTTTTATTTATTTATTTATTTATTTATTTTTTCAGGTTAGGTTCTCCAGGGTTAGGGTTTTGAGTGTCCTAATTTTTTGGGTTAGGGTTTGGAGCATCTTAATTTTTTGCGTTAGGGTTTTGAGCATCTTAATATTTTGTGTTAGTGCTTTGAGCGTCTTATTTTTTTGGATTAGTGTTTGGAGCGTTTTTGGGTTTAGGTTTTTGGGTTTTTAGGTTTTAGTTTTTGGGTTTAGGTTTTGAGATTCATGTTTTTTGGGCTTGGGATTTGAACGTCTTAATTTTGTGGGCTTGGGATTTGAACGTCTTAATTTATTGGGTTAGGAGATTTAGGCATAGGTCTTCAGGTGTTTAGTGTGGTAAATATTTTGGGTTATGTCTGTAGGGGTTTCGAGGATTTTTAGGGTTAGGGCTTGAGGCTTTTTTGTAAAGGCGGTAAGGGCTAGGGTTACAGTGCGTGCTGGTAAATGTAATTCTTGAAAACTCGGCCCGTGATTGGCTGTGCCGGCTGTCCAAGGAATGCTGGTAAATATAGTTTTCCGGCACCAGGCTTCCGGGAGGCCATGTTGGGTGCCCAGAGCATGCCTGGAAATGCAGGGTTAGGGTTAGGGTTAGGGTTAGGGTTAGGGCACATTTTAGCGCGACGCCGCCCGGACACATTTTAGCGCGGCGCCGCCCGGACACATTGCACTTGTGGGGCTGGGAGGTTGTGGGGAACATCTGGAGAAGGTGCCTGTAGGGTTTGTAGGAGCACCTACAGGGTTTGGGGTGGGATCTTTGGGGCTGGGGGGGGTCTCTATGAGGCCGGGGGGGTTTTGGGGGGGATGTGACCCTATGGGGTGCCCCCCCCAGAGCCCCAACCCGCGGCTGACCTAGCATTTTAGCGTGGCCGCCGTCCACCGGCAGCTTCATGCCCGTCTTCCGCTCCCAGTGGCCCGCGGGGCGCCCGGTGGCCCTACCGGCGTCACCAGCGGCCACCTTGGGGTCAACGGCGGCGGTTTTGGGGTCAACGGCAGCGGTTTTGGGGTTTCGGTCTGGGGGGTGCTGACATGCCCCCCCCCGCACCCCCCCAGGCATCCTGGCCCTGCAGCTGCCCCCGGGGGGGCTCGACGCCGAGTCCTCCAGGTGAGAACCAGTGCCCTCCGCCCCCTAAATGCGCCCCCAGCCCCCCAAATGCCCCCAGACCCCCCCCAAATTGACCCCCCCCAATTTATTCCCCCCCCCCCAGCGCCTGCCTCCACCTGGCCGAGATGCAGTGTCGGGTGCGGGAGGCGCTGGCGGAGCGCGAGCGGCTGCTGCGGGCACGGGTAGGACGGCAGGGGGTACAAAATTGGGGGGGGGCACCAAGGGGGGGGGGGTCCATGGGGCTTGGGGGGACCCCAAGGGTTGGGGGGAACCAAAATGAGGGGAAAACCAAGTGTGCGGGGTGCGCTTGCCGGGGGGACGCATTTGCGAGGCGCACCGGGGGAGGAACCAAAATGAGGGGGGAACCAAGTGTGCGGGGTGCTGTTGCTGGGGGGACGCATTTGCGGAGCGCACCGGGGGGGAACCAAAATGAAGGGGGAACCAAGTGTGCGGGGTGCGCTTGCCGGGGGGACCCATTTGCGGGGCGCACCGGGGGAGGAACCAAAATGAGGGGGGAACCAAGTTTGCGGGTTTCGGTTGCCGGGGGGAAGAATTTGCGGGGCGCACCGGGGGGGGTCCATGGGGCTTGGGTTAGGGTTAGGGTTAGGGTTAGGGTTAGGGTTAGGGTTAGGGTTAGGGTTAGGGTTAGGGTTAGGGTTAGGGTTAGGGTTAGGGTTAGGGTTAGTGTCAGAGTCAGAGTCAGGGTAAGCGTAGTGAGATCCTCTCCTGAGGCTATGTTATTTTCCAAAGATTGATTGACGCTTTTAAAGTTTCAGGGTTAGGGTTAGGGTTAGGGTTAGGGTTAGGGTTAGGGTTAGGGTTAGGGTTAGGGTTAGGATTAGGGTTAGGGTTAGGGTTAGGTTTAGGGTTAGGGTTAGGGTTAGGGTTAGGGTTAGGGTTAGGGTTAGGGTCAGAGTAAGAGTCAGGGTAAGCGTAGTGAGATCCTCTCCTGAGCCTATGTTATTTTCCAAAGATTGATTGACGCTTTTAAGGTTTCAGGGGTAGGGCACTAGCGTTGGGTTTCAGCGTAAGTGTTCTCAGGGTTTATGTTTAGGATTTTAAGTTGTTTAGGTTTGGATTTTTAACGGTTAGTATTTTAGGGATTTGGGGGTTAAGGTTTTAAGTTTTTCAGGGTTAGTGTGTTAGGGTTTTAGAGTTTATGGGTTGTAGTGTTGAAAGGTTTTTTAGGGTTAGGGTCTTAGGATTTTCTTTTTGGTCAATTATTTAGGGTTAGGGTTTTTAAATTTTAGTTTTATTTATTTATTTATTTATTTATTTTTTCAGGTTAGGTTCTCCAGGGTTAGGGTTTTGAGTGTCCTAATTTTTTGGGTTAGGGTTTGGAGCATCTTAATTTTTTGCGTTAGGGTTTTGAGCATCTTAATATTTTGTGTTAGTGCTTTGAGCGTCTTATTTTTTTGGATTAGTGTTTGGAGCGTTTTTGGGTTTAGGTTTTTGGGTTTTTAGGTTTTAGTTTTTGGGTTTAGGTTTTGAGATTCATGTTTTTTGGGCTTGGGATTTGAACGTCTTAATTTTGTGGGCTTGGGATTTGAACGTCTTAATTTATTGGGTTAGGAGATTTAGGCATAGGTCTTCAGGTGTTTAGTGTGGTAAATATTTTGGGTTATGTCTGTAGGGGTTTCGAGGATTTTTAGGGTTAGGGCTTGAGGCTTTTTTGTAAAGGCGGTAAGGGCTAGGGTTACAGTGCGTGCTGGTAAATGTAATTCTTGAAAACTCGGCCCGTGATTGGCTGTGCCGGCTGTCCAAGGAATGCTGGTAAATATAGTTTTCCGGCACCAGGCTTCCGGGAGGCCATGTTGGGTGCCCAGAGCATGCCTGGAAATGCAGGGTTAGGGTTAGGGTTAGGGTTAGGGTTAGGGCACATTTTAGCGCGACGCCGCCCGGACACATTTTAGCGCGGCGCCGCCCGGACACATTGCACTTGTGGGGCTGGGAGGTTGTGGGGAACATCTGGAGAAGGTGCCTGTAGGGTTTGTAGGAGCACCTACAGGGTTTGGGGTGGGATCTTTGGGGCTGGGGGGGGTCTCTATGAGGCCGGGGGGGTTTTGGGGGGGATGTGACCCTATGGGGTGCCCCCCCCAGAGCCCCAACCCGCGGCTGACCTAGCATTTTAGCGTGGCCGCCGTCCACCGGCAGCTTCATGCCCGTCTTCCGCTCCCAGTGGCCCGCGGGGCGCCCGGTGGCCCTACCGGCGTCACCAGCGGCCACCTTGGGGTCAACGGCGGCGGTTTTGGGGTCAACGGCAGCGGTTTTGGGGTTTCGGTCTGGGGGGTGCTGACATGCCCCCCCCCGCACCCCCCCAGGCATCCTGGCCCTGCAGCTGCCCCCGGGGGGGCTCGACGCCGAGTCCTCCAGGTGAGAACCAGTGCCCTCCGCCCCCTAAATGCGCCCCCAGCCCCCCAAATGCCCCCAGACCCCCCCCAAATTGACCCCCCCCAATTTATTCCCCCCCCCCCCAGCGCCTGCCTCCACCTGGCCGAGATGCAGTGTCGGGTGCGGGAGGCGCTGGCGGAGCGCGAGCGGCTGCTGCGGGCACGGGTAGGACGGCAGGGGGTACAAAATTGGGGGGGGGCACCAAGGGGGGGGGGGTCCATGGGGCTTGGGGGGACCCCAAGGGTTGGGGGGAACCAAAATGAGGGGAAAACCAAGTGTGCGGGGTGCGCTTGCCGGGGGGACGCATTTGCGAGGCGCACCGGGGGAGGAACCAAAATGAGGGGGGAACCAAGTGTGCGGGGTGCTGTTGCCGGGGGGACGCATTTGCGGAGCGCACCGGGGGGGAACCAAAATGAAGGGGGAACCAAGTGTGCGGGGTGCGCTTGCCGGGGGGACCCATTTGCGGGGCGCACCGGGGGAGGAACCAAAATGAGGGGGGAACCAAGTTTGCGGGTTTCGGTTGCCGGGGGGAAGAATTTGCGGGGCGCACCGGGGGGGGTCCATGGGGCTTGGGTTAGGGTTAGGGTTAGGGTTAGGGTTAGGGTTAGGGTTAGGGTTAGGGTTAGGGTTAGGGTTAGGGTTAGGGTTAGGGTTAGGGTTAGGGTTAGGGTTAGTGTCAGAGTCAGAGTCAGGGTAAGCGTAGTGAGATCCTCTCCTGAGGCTATGTTATTTTCCAAAGATTGATTGACGCTTTTAAAGTTTCAGGGTTAGGGTTAGGGTTAGGGTTAGGGTTAGGGTTAGGGTTAGGGTTAGGGTTAGGGTTAGGATTAGGGTTAGGGTTAGGGTTAGGTTTAGGGTTAGGGTTAGGGTTAGGGTTAGGGTTAGGGTTAGGGTTAGGGTCAGAGTAAGAGTCAGGGTAAGCGTAGTGAGATCCTCTCCTGAGCCTATGTTATTTTCCAAAGATTGATTGACGCTTTTAAGGTTTCAGGGGTAGGGCACTAGCGTTGGGTTTCAGCGTAAGTGTTCTCAGGGTTTATGTTTAGGATTTTAAGTTGTTTAGGTTTGGATTTTTAACGGTTAGTATTTTAGGGATTTGGGGGTTAAGGTTTTAAGTTTTTCAGGGTTAGTGTGTTAGGGTTTTAGAGTTTATGGGTTGTAGTGTTGAAAGGTTTTTTAGGGTTAGGGTCTTAGGATTTTCTTTTTGGTCAATTATTTAGGGTTAGGGTTTTAAAATTTTAGTTTTATTTATTTATTTATTTATTTATTTTTTCAGGTTAGGTTCTCCAGGGTTAGGGTTTTGAGTGTCCTAATTTTTTGGGTTAGGGTTTGGAGCATCTTAATTTTTTGCGTTAGGGTTTTGAGCATCTTAATATTTTGTGTTAGTGCTTTGAGCGTCTTATTTTTTTGGATTAGTGTTTGGAGCGTTTTTGGGTTTAGGTTTTTGGGTTTTTAGGTTTTAGTTTTTGGGTTTAGGTTTTGAGATTCATGTTTTTTGGGCTTGGGATTTGAACGTCTTAATTTTGTGGGCTTGGGATTTGAACGTCTTAATTTATTGGGTTAGGAGATTTAGGCATAGGTCTTCAGGTGTTTAGTGTGGTAAATATTTTGGGTTATGTCTGTAGGGGTTTCGAGGATTTTTAGGGTTAGGGCTTGAGGCTTTTTTGTAAAGGCGGTAAGGGCTAGGGTTACAGTGCGTGCTGGTAAATGTAATTCTTGAAAACTCGGCCCGTGATTGGCTGTGCCGGCTGTCCAAGGAATGCTGGTAAATATAGTTTTCCGGCACCAGGCTTCCGGGAGGCCATGTTGGGTGCCCAGAGCATGCCTGGAAATGCAGGGTTAGGGTTAGGGTTAGGGTTAGGGTTAGGGCACATTTTAGCGCGACGCCGCCCGGACACATTTTAGCGCGGCGCCGCCCGGACACATTGCACTTGTGGGGCTGGGAGGTTGTGGGGAACATCTGGAGAAGGTGCCTGTAGGGTTTGTAGGAGCACCTACAGGGTTTGGGGTGGGATCTTTGGGGCTGGGGGGGGTCTCTATGAGGCCGGGGGGGTTTTGGGGGGGATGTGACCCTATGGGGTGCCCCCCCCAGAGCCCCAACCCGCGGCTGACCTAGCATTTTAGCGTGGCCGCCGTCCACCGGCAGCTTCATGCCCGTCTTCCGCTCCCAGTGGCCCGCGGGGCGCCCGGTGGCCCTACCGGCGTCACCAGCGGCCACCTTGGGGTCAACGGCGGCGGTTTTGGGGTCAACGGCAGCGGTTTTGGGGTTTCGGTCTGGGGGGTGCTGACATGCCCCCCCCCGCACCCCCCCAGGCATCCTGGCCCTGCAGCTGCCCCCGGGGGGGCTCGACGCCGAGTCCTCCAGGTGAGAACCAGTGCCCTCCGCCCCCTAAATGCGCCCCCAGCCCCCCAAATGCCCCCAGACCCCCCCCAAATTGACCCCCCCCAATTTATTCCCCCCCCCCCAGCGCCTGCCTCCACCTGGCCGAGATGCAGTGTCGGGTGCGGGAGGCGCTGGCGGAGCGCGAGCGGCTGCTGCGGGCACGGGTAGGACGGCAGGGGGTACAAAATTGGGGGGGGGCACCAAGGGGGGGGGGGTCCATGGGGCTTGGGGGGACCCCAAGGGTTGGGGGGAACCAAAATGAGGGGAAAACCAAGTGTGCGGGGTGCGCTTGCCGGGGGGACGCATTTGCGAGGCGCACCGGGGGAGGAACCAAAATGAGGGGGGAACCAAGTGTGCGGGGTGCTGTTGCCGGGGGGACGCATTTGCGGAGCGCACCGGGGGAGAACCAAAATGAAGGGGGAACCAAGTGTGCGGGGTGCGCTTGCCGGGGGGACCCATTTGCGGGGCGCACCGGGGGAGGAACCAAAATGAGGGGGGAACCAAGTTTGCGGGTTTCGGTTGCCGGGGGGAAGAATTTGCGGGGCGCACCGGGGGGGGTCCATGGGGCTTGGGTTAGGGTTAGGGTTAGGGTTAGGGTTAGGGTTAGGGTTAGGGTTAGGGTTAGGGTTAGTGTCAGAGTCAGAGTCAGGGTAAGCGTAGTGAGATCCTCTCCTGAGGCTATGTTATTTTCCAAAGATTGATAGACGCTGTTAAGGTTTCAGGGGTAGGGCACTAGCGTTGGGTTTCAGCGTAAGTGTTCTCAGGGTTTATGTTTAGGATTTTAAGTTGTTTAGGTTTGGATTTTTAACGGTTAGTATTTTAGGGATTTGGGGGTTAAGGTTTTAAGTTTTTCAGGGTTAGTGTGTTAGGGTTTTAGAGTTTATGGGTTGTAGTGTTGAAAGGTTTTTTAGGGTTAGGGTCTTAGGATTTTCTTTTTGGTCAATTATTTAGGGTTAGGGTTTTAAAATTTTAGTTTTATTTATTTATTTATTTATTTATTTTTTCAGGTTAGGTTCTCCAGGGTTAGGGTTTTGAGTGTCCTAATTTTTTGGGTTAGGGTTTGGAGCATCTTAATTTTTTGCGTTAGGGTTTTGAGCATCTTAATATTTTGTGTTAGTGCTTTGAGCGTCTTATTTTTTTGGATTAGTGTTTGGAGCGTTTTTGGGTTTAGGTTTTTGGGTTTTTAGGTTTTAGTTTTTGGGTTTAGGTTTTGAGATTCATGTTTTTTGGGCTTGGGATTTGAACGTCTTAATTTTGTGGGCTTGGGATTTGAACGTCTTAATTTATTGGGTTAGGAGATTTAGGCATAGGTCTTCAGGTGTTTAGTGTGGTAAATATTTTGGGTTATGTCTGTAGGGGTTTCGAGGATTTTTAGGGTTAGGGCTTGAGGCTTTTTTGTAAAGGCGGTAAGGGCTAGGGTTACAGTGCGTGCTGGTAAATGTAATTCTTGAAAACTCGGCCCGTGATTGGCTGTGCCGGCTGTCCAAGGAATGCTGGTAAATATAGTTTTCCGGCACCAGGCTTCCGGGAGGCCATGTTGGGTGCCCAGAGCATGCCTGGAAATGCAGGGTTAGGGTTAGGGTTAGGGTTAGGGTTAGGGCACATTTTAGCGCGACGCCGCCCGGACACATTTTAGCGCGGCGCCGCCCGGACACATTGCACTTGTGGGGCTGGGAGGTTGTGGGGAACATCTGGAGAAGGTGCCTGTAGGGTTTGTAGGAGCACCTACAGGGTTTGGGGTGGGATCTTTGGGGCTGGGGGGGGTCTCTATGAGGCCGGGGGGGTTTTGGGGGGGATGTGACCCTATGGGGTGCCCCCCCCAGAGCCCCAACCCGCGGCTGACCTAGCATTTTAGCGTGGCCGCCGTCCACCGGCAGCTTCATGCCCGTCTTCCGCTCCCAGTGGCCCGCGGGGCGCCCGGTGGCCCTACCGGCGTCACCAGCGGCCACCTTGGGGTCAACGGCGGCGGTTTTGGGGTCAACGGCAGCGGTTTTGGGGTTTCGGTCTGGGGGGTGCTGACATGCCCCCCCCCGCACCCCCCCAGGCATCCTGGCCCTGCAGCTGCCCCCGGGGGGGCTCGACGCCGAGTCCTCCAGGTGAGAACCAGTGCCCTCCGCCCCCTAAATGCGCCCCCAGCCCCCCAAATGCCCCCAGACCCCCCCCAAATTGACCCCCCCCAATTTATTCCCCCCCCCCCAGCGCCTGCCTCCACCTGGCCGAGATGCAGTGTCGGGTGCGGGAGGCGCTGGCGGAGCGCGAGCGGCTGCTGCGGGCACGGGTAGGACGGCAGGGGGTACAAAATTGGGGGGGGGCACCAAGGGGGGGGGGGTCCATGGGGCTTGGGGGGACCCCAAGGGTTGGGGGGAACCAAAATGAGGGGAAAACCAAGTGTGCGGGGTGCGCTTGCCGGGGGGACGCATTTGCGAGGCGCACCGGGGGAGGAACCAAAATGAGGGGGGAACCAAGTGTGCGGGGTGCTGTTGCCGGGGGGACGCATTTGCGGAGCGCACCGGGGGGGAACCAAAATGAAGGGGGAACCAAGTGTGCGGGGTGCGCTTGCCGGGGGGACCCATTTGCGGGGCGCACCGGGGGAGGAACCAAAATGAGGGGGGAACCAAGTTTGCGGGTTTCGGTTGCCGGGGGGAAGAATTTGCGGGGCGCACCGGGGGGGGGTCCATGGGGCTTGGGTTAGGGTTAGGGTTAGGGTTAGGGTTAGGGTTAGGGTTAGGGTTAGGGTTAGGGTTAGGATTAGGGTTAGGGTTAGGGTTAGGGTTAGTGTCAGAGTCAGAGTCAGGGTAAGCGTAGTGAGATCCTCTCCTGAGGCTATGTTATTTTCCAAAGATTGATTGACGCTTTTAAAGTTTCAGGGTTAGGGTTAGGGTTAGGGTTAGGGTTAGGGTTAGGGTTAGGGTTAGGGTTAGGGTTAGGATTAGGGTTAGGGTTAGGGTTAGGTTTAGGGTTAGGGTTAGGGTTAGGGTTAGGGTTAGGGTCAGAGTAAGAGTCAGGGTAAGCGTAGTGAGATCCTCTCCTGAGCCTATGTTATTTTCCAAAGATTGATTGACGCTTTTAAGGTTTCAGGGGTAGGGCACTAGCGTTGGGTTTCAGCGTAAGTGTTCTCAGGGTTTATGTTTAGGATTTTAAGTTGTTTAGGTTTGGATTTTTAACGGTTAGTATTTTAGGGATTTGGGGGTTAAGGTTTTAAGTTTTTCAGGGTTAGTGTGTTAGGGTTTTAGAGTTTATGGGTTGTAGTGTTGAAAGGTTTTTTAGGGTTAGGGTCTTAGGATTTTCTTTTTGGTCAATTATTTAGGGTTAGGGTTTTAAAATTTTAGTTTTATTTATTTATTTATTTATTTATTTTTTCAGGTTAGGTTCTCCAGGGTTAGGGTTTTGAGTGTCCTAATTTTTTGGGTTAGGGTTTGGAGCATCTTAATTTTTTGCGTTAGGGTTTTGAGCATCTTAATATTTTGTGTTAGTGCTTTGAGCGTCTTATTTTTTTGGATTAGTGTTTGGAGCGTTTTTGGGTTTAGGTTTTTGGGTTTTTAGGTTTTAGTTTTTGGGTTTAGGTTTTGAGATTCATGTTTTTTGGGCTTGGGATTTGAACGTCTTAATTTTGTGGGCTTGGGATTTGAACGTCTTAATTTATTGGGTTAGGAGATTTAGGCATAGGTCTTCAGGTGTTTAGTGTGGTAAATATTTTGGGTTATGTCTGTAGGGGTTTCGAGGATTTTTAGGGTTAGGGCTTGAGGCTTTTTTGTAAAGGCGGTAAGGGCTAGGGTTACAGTGCGTGCTGGTAAATGTAATTCTTGAAAACTCGGCCCGTGATTGGCTGTGCCGGCTGTCCAAGGAATGCTGGTAAATATAGTTTTCCGGCACCAGGCTTCCGGGAGGCCATGTTGGGTGCCCAGAGCATGCCTGGAAATGCAGGGTTAGGGTTAGGGTTAGGGTTAGGGTTAGGGCACATTTTAGCGCGACGCCGCCCGGACACATTTTAGCGCGGCGCCGCCCGGACACATTGCACTTGTGGGGCTGGGAGGTTGTGGGGAACATCTGGAGAAGGTGCCTGTAGGGTTTGTAGGAGCACCTACAGGGTTTGGGGTGGGATCTTTGGGGCTGGGGGGGGTCTCTATGAGGCCGGGGGGGTTTTGGGGGGGATGTGACCCTATGGGGTGCCCCCCCCAGAGCCCCAACCCGCGGCTGACCTAGCATTTTAGCGTGGCCGCCGTCCACCGGCAGCTTCATGCCCGTCTTCCGCTCCCAGTGGCCCGCGGGGCGCCCGGTGGCCCTACCGGCGTCACCAGCGGCCACCTTGGGGTCAACGGCGGCGGTTTTGGGGTCAACGGCAGCGGTTTTGGGGTTTCGGTCTGGGGGGTGCTGACATGCCCCCCCCCGCACCCCCCCAGGCATCCTGGCCCTGCAGCTGCCCCCGGGGGGGCTCGACGCCGAGTCCTCCAGGTGAGAACCAGTGCCCTCCGCCCCCTAAATGCGCCCCCAGCCCCCCAAATGCCCCCAGACCCCCCCCAAATTGACCCCTCCCAATTTATTCCCCCCCCCCCCAGCGCCTGCCTCCACCTGGCCGAGATGCAGTGTCGGGTGCGGGAGGCGCTGGCGGAGCGCGAGCGGCTGCTGCGGGCACGGGTAGGACGGCAGGGGGTACAAAATTGGGGGGGGGCACCAAGGGGGGGGGGGTCCATGGGGCTTGGGGGGACCCCAAGGGTTGGGGGGAACCAAAATGAGGGGAAAACCAAGTGTGCGGGGTGCGCTTGCCGGGGGGACGCATTTGCGAGGCGCACCGGGGGAGGAACCAAAATGAGGGGGGAACCAAGTGTGCGGGGTGCTGTTGCCGGGGGGACGCATTTGCGGAGCGCACCGGGGGGGAACCAAAATGAAGGGGGAACCAAGTGTGCGGGGTGCGCTTGCCGGGGGGACCCATTTGCGGGGCGCACCGGGGGAGGAACCAAAATGAGGGGGGAACCAAGTTTGCGGGTTTCGGTTGCCGGGGGGAAGAATTTGCGGGGCGCACCGGGGGGGGTCCATGGGGCTTGGGTTAGGGTTAGGGTTAGGGTTAGGGTTAGGGTTAGGGTTAGGGTTAGGGTTAGGGTTAGGGTTAGGGTTAGTGTCAGAGTCAGAGTCAGGGTAAGCGTAGTGAGATCCTCTCCTGAGGCTATGTTATTTTCCAAAGATTGATAGACGCTGTTAAGGTTTCAGGGGTAGGGCACTAGCGTTGGGTTTCAGCGTAAGTGTTCTCAGGGTTTATGTTTAGGATTTTAAGTTGTTTAGGTTTGGATTTTTAACGGTTAGTATTTTAGGGATTTGGGGGTTAAGGTTTTAAGTTTTTCAGGGTTAGTGTGTTAGGGTTTTAGAGTTTATGGGTTGTAGTGTTGAAAGGTTTTTTAGGGTTAGGGTCTTAGGATTTTCTTTTTGGTCAATTATTTAGGGTTAGGGTTTTAAAATTTTAGTTTTATTTATTTATTTATTTATTTATTTTTTCAGGTTAGGTTCTCCAGGGTTAGGGTTTTGAGTGTCCTAATTTTTTGGGTTAGGGTTTGGAGCATCTTAATTTTTTGCGTTAGGGTTTTGAGCATCTTAATATTTTGTGTTAGTGCTTTGAGCGTCTTATTTTTTTGGATTAGTGTTTGGAGCGTTTTTGGGTTTAGGTTTTTGGGTTTTTAGGTTTTAGTTTTTGGGTTTAGGTTTTGAGATTCATGTTTTTTGGGCTTGGGATTTGAACGTCTTAATTTTGTGGGCTTGGGATTTGAACGTCTTAATTTATTGGGTTAGGAGATTTAGGCATAGGTCTTCAGGTGTTTAGTGTGGTAAATATTTTGGGTTATGTCTGTAGGGGTTTCGAGGATTTTTAGGGTTAGGGCTTGAGGCTTTTTTGTAAAGGCGGTAAGGGCTAGGGTTACAGTGCGTGCTGGTAAATGTAATTCTTGAAAACTCGGCCCGTGATTGGCTGTGCCGGCTGTCCAAGGAATGCTGGTAAATATAGTTTTCCGGCACCAGGCTTCCGGGAGGCCATGTTGGGTGCCCAGAGCATGCCTGGAAATGCAGGGTTAGGGTTAGGGTTAGGGTTAGGGTTAGGGCACATTTTAGCGCGACGCCGCCCGGACACATTTTAGCGCGGCGCCGCCCGGACACATTGCACTTGTGGGGCTGGGAGGTTGTGGGGAACATCTGGAGAAGGTGCCTGTAGGGTTTGTAGGAGCACCTACAGGGTTTGGGGTGGGATCTTTGGGGCTGGGGGGGGTCTCTATGAGGCCGGGGGGGTTTTGGGGGGGATGTGACCCTATGGGGTGCCCCCCCCAGAGCCCCAACCCGCGGCTGACCTAGCATTTTAGCGTGGCCGCCGTCCACCGGCAGCTTCATGCCCGTCTTCCGCTCCCAGTGGCCCGCGGGGCGCCCGGTGGCCCTACCGGCGTCACCAGCGGCCACCTTGGGGTCAACGGCGGCGGTTTTGGGGTCAACGGCAGCGGTTTTGGGGTTTCGGTCTGGGGGGTGCTGACATGCCCCCCCCCGCACCCCCCCAGGCATCCTGGCCCTGCAGCTGCCCCCGGGGGGGCTCGACGCCGAGTCCTCCAGGTGAGAACCAGTGCCCTCCGCCCCCTAAATGCGCCCCCAGCCCCCCAAATGCCCCCAGACCCCCCCCAAATTGACCCCCCCCAATTTATTCCCCCCCCCCCAGCGCCTGCCTCCACCTGGCCGAGATGCAGTGTCGGGTGCGGGAGGCGCTGGCGGAGCGCGAGCGGCTGCTGCGGGCACGGGTAGGACGGCAGGGGGTACAAAATTGGGGGGGGGCACCAAGGGGGGGGGGGTCCATGGGGCTTGGGGGGACCCCAAGGGTTGGGGGGAACCAAAATGAGGGGAAAACCAAGTGTGCGGGGTGCGCTTGCCGGGGGGACGCATTTGCGAGGCGCACCGGGGGAGGAACCAAAATGAGGGGGGAACCAAGTGTGCGGGGTGCTGTTGCCGGGGGGACGCATTTGCGGAGCGCACCGGGGGGGAACCAAAATGAAGGGGGAACCAAGTGTGCGGGGTGCGCTTGCCGGGGGGACCCATTTGCGGGGCGCACCGGGGGAGGAACCAAAATGAGGGGGGAACCAAGTTTGCGGGTTTCGGTTGCCGGGGGGAAGAATTTGCGGGGCGCACCGGGGGGGGTCCATGGGGCTTGGGTTAGGGTTAGGGTTAGGGTTAGGGTTAGGGTTAGGGTTAGGGTTAGGGTTAGGGTTAGGGTTAGTGTCAGAGTCAGAGTCAGGGTAAGCGTAGTGAGATCCTCTCCTGAGGCTATGTTATTTTCCAAAGATTGATAGACGCTGTTAAGGTTTCAGGGGTAGGGCACTAGCGTTGGGTTTCAGCGTAAGTGTTCTCAGGGTTTATGTTTAGGATTTTAAGTTGTTTAGGTTTGGATTTTTAACGGTTAGTATTTTAGGGATTTGGGGGTTAAGGTTTTAAGTTTTTCAGGGTTAGTGTGTTAGGGTTTTAGAGTTTATGGGTTGTAGTGTTGAAAGGTTTTTTAGGGTTAGGGTCTTAGGATTTTCTTTTTGGTCAATTATTTAGGGTTAGGGTTTTAAAATTTTAGTTTTATTTATTTATTTATTTATTTATTTTTTCAGGTTAGGTTCTCCAGGGTTAGGGTTTTGAGTGTCCTAATTTTTTGGGTTAGGGTTTGGAGCATCTTAATTTTTTGCGTTAGGGTTTTGAGCATCTTAATATTTTGTGTTAGTGCTTTGAGCGTCTTATTTTTTTGGATTAGTGTTTGGAGCGTTTTTGGGTTTAGGTTTTTGGGTTTTTAGGTTTTAGTTTTTGGGTTTAGGTTTTGAGATTCATGTTTTTTGGGCTTGGGATTTGAACGTCTTAATTTTGTGGGCTTGGGATTTGAACGTCTTAATTTATTGGGTTAGGAGATTTAGGCATAGGTCTTCAGGTGTTTAGTGTGGTAAATATTTTGGGTTATGTCTGTAGGGGTTTCGAGGATTTTTAGGGTTAGGGCTTGAGGCTTTTTTGTAAAGGCGGTAAGGGCTAGGGTTACAGTGCGTGCTGGTAAATGTAATTCTTGAAAACTCGGCCCGTGATTGGCTGTGCCGGCTGTCCAAGGAATGCTGGTAAATATAGTTTTCCGGCACCAGGCTTCCGGGAGGCCATGTTGGGTGCCCAGAGCATGCCTGGAAATGCAGGGTTAGGGTTAGGGTTAGGGTTAGGGTTAGGGCACATTTTAGCGCGACGCCGCCCGGACACATTTTAGCGCGGCGCCGCCCGGACACATTGCACTTGTGGGGCTGGGAGGTTGTGGGGAACATCTGGAGAAGGTGCCTGTAGGGTTTGTAGGAGCACCTACAGGGTTTGGGGTGGGATCTTTGGGGCTGGGGGGGGTCTCTATGAGGCCGGGGGGGTTTTGGGGGGGATGTGACCCTATGGGGTGCCCCCCCCAGAGCCCCAACCCGCGGCTGACCTAGCATTTTAGCGTGGCCGCCGTCCACCGGCAGCTTCATGCCCGTCTTCCGCTCCCAGTGGCCCGCGGGGCGCCCGGTGGCCCTACCGGCGTCACCAGCGGCCACCTTGGGGTCAACGGCGGCGGTTTTGGGGTCAACGGCAGCGGTTTTGGGGTTTCGGTCTGGGGGGTGCTGACATGCCCCCCCCCGCACCCCCCCAGGCATCCTGGCCCTGCAGCTGCCCCCGGGGGGGCTCGACGCCGAGTCCTCCAGGTGAGAACCAGTGCCCTCCGCCCCCTAAATGCGCCCCCAGCCCCCCAAATGCCCCCAGACCCCCCCCAAATTGACCCCTCCCAATTTATTCCCCCCCCCCCCAGCGCCTGCCTCCACCTGGCCGAGATGCAGTGTCGGGTGCGGGAGGCGCTGGCGGAGCGCGAGCGGCTGCTGCGGGCACGGGTAGGACGGCAGGGGGTACAAAATTGGGGGGGGGCACCAAGGGGGGGGGGGTCCATGGGGCTTGGGGGGACCCCAAGGGTTGGGGGGAACCAAAATGAGGGGAAAACCAAGTGTGCGGGGTGCGCTTGCCGGGGGGACGCATTTGCGAGGCGCACCGGGGGAGGAACCAAAATGAGGGGGGAACCAAGTGTGCGGGGTGCTGTTGCCGGGGGGACGCATTTGCGGAGCGCACCGGGGGGGAACCAAAATGAAGGGGGAACCAAGTGTGCGGGGTGCGCTTGCCGGGGGGACCCATTTGCGGGGCGCACCGGGGGAGGAACCAAAATGAGGGGGGAACCAAGTTTGCGGGTTTCGGTTGCCGGGGGGAAGAATTTGCGGGGCGCACCGGGGGGGGGTTCCATGGGGCTTGGGTTAGGGTTAGGGTTAGGGTTAGGGTTAGGGTTAGGGTTAGGGTTAGGGTTAGGGTTAGGGTTAGGGTTAGTGTCAGAGTCAGAGTCAGGGTAAGCGTAGTGAGATCCTCTCCTGAGGCTATGTTATTTTCCAAAGATTGATTGACGCTTTTAAAGTTTCAGGGTTAGGGTTAGGGTTAGGGTTAGGGTTAGGGTTAGGGTTAGGGTTAGGGTTAGGGTTAGGGTTAGGATTAGGGTTAGGGTTAGGGTTAGGTTTAGGGTTAGGGTTAGGGTTAGGGTTAGGGTTAGGGTCAGAGTAAGAGTCAGGGTAAGCGTAGTGAGATCCTCTCCTGAGCCTATGTTATTTTCCAAAGATTGATTGACGCTTTTAAGGTTTCAGGGGTAGGGCACTAGCGTTGGGTTTCAGCGTAAGTGTTCTCAGGGTTTATGTTTAGGATTTTAAGTTGTTTAGGTTTGGATTTTTAACGGTTAGTATTTTAGGGATTTGGGGGTTAAGGTTTTAAGTTTTTCAGGGTTAGTGTGTTAGGGTTTTAGAGTTTATGGGTTGTAGTGTTGAAAGGTTTTTTAGGGTTAGGGTCTTAGGATTTTCTTTTTGGTCAATTATTTAGGGTTAGGGTTTTAAAATTTTAGTTTTATTTATTTATTTATTTATTTATTTTTTCAGGTTAGGTTCTCCAGGGTTAGGGTTTTGAGTGTCCTAATTTTTTGGGTTAGGGTTTGGAGCATCTTAATTTTTTGCGTTAGGGTTTTGAGCATCTTAATATTTTGTGTTAGTGCTTTGAGCGTCTTATTTTTTTGGATTAGTGTTTGGAGCGTTTTTGGGTTTAGGTTTTTGGGTTTTTAGGTTTTAGTTTTTGGGTTTAGGTTTTGAGATTCATGTTTTTTGGGCTTGGGATTTGAACGTCTTAATTTTGTGGGCTTGGGATTTGAACGTCTTAATTTATTGGGTTAGGAGATTTAGGCATAGGTCTTCAGGTGTTTAGTGTGGTAAATATTTTGGGTTATGTCTGTAGGGGTTTCGAGGATTTTTAGGGTTAGGGCTTGAGGCTTTTTTGTAAAGGCGGTAAGGGCTAGGGTTACAGTGCGTGCTGGTAAATGTAATTCTTGAAAACTCGGCCCGTGATTGGCTGTGCCGGCTGTCCAAGGAATGCTGGTAAATATAGTTTTCCGGCACCAGGCTTCCGGGAGGCCATGTTGGGTGCCCAGAGCATGCCTGGAAATGCAGGGTTAGGGTTAGGGTTAGGGTTAGGGTTAGGGCACATTTTAGCGCGACGCCGCCCGGACACATTTTAGCGCGGCGCCGCCCGGACACATTGCACTTGTGGGGCTGGGAGGTTGTGGGGAACATCTGGAGAAGGTGCCTGTAGGGTTTGTAGGAGCACCTACAGGGTTTGGGGTGGGATCTTTGGGGCTGGGGGGGGTCTCTATGAGGCCGGGGGGGTTTTGGGGGGGATGTGACCCTATGGGGTGCCCCCCCCAGAGCCCCAACCCGCGGCTGACCTAGCATTTTAGCGTGGCCGCCGTCCACCGGCAGCTTCATGCCCGTCTTCCGCTCCCAGTGGCCCGCGGGGCGCCCGGTGGCCCTACCGGCGTCACCAGCGGCCACCTTGGGGTCAACGGCGGCGGTTTTGGGGTCAACGGCAGCGGTTTTGGGGTTTCGGTCTGGGGGGTGCTGACATGCCCCCCCCCGCACCCCCCCAGGCATCCTGGCCCTGCAGCTGCCCCCGGGGGGGCTCGACGCCGAGTCCTCCAGGTGAGAACCAGTGCCCTCCGCCCCCTAAATGCGCCCCCAGCCCCCCAAATGCCCCCAGACCCCCCCCAAATTGACCCCCCCCAATTTATTCCCCCCCCCCCAGCGCCTGCCTCCACCTGGCCGAGATGCAGTGTCGGGTGCGGGAGGCGCTGGCGGAGCGCGAGCGGCTGCTGCGGGCACGGGTAGGACGGCAGGGGGTACAAAATTGGGGGGGGGCACCAAGGGGGGGGGGGTCCATGGGGCTTGGGGGGACCCCAAGGGTTGGGGGGAACCAAAATGAGGGGAAAACCAAGTGTGCGGGGTGCGCTTGCCGGGGGGACGCATTTGCGAGGCGCACCGGGGGAGGAACCAAAATGAGGGGGGAACCAAGTGTGCGGGGTGCTGTTGCCGGGGGGACGCATTTGCGGAGCGCACCGGGGGGGAACCAAAATGAAGGGGGAACCAAGTGTGCGGGGTGCGCTTGCCGGGGGGACCCATTTGCGGGGCGCACCGGGGGAGGAACCAAAATGAGGGGGGAACCAAGTTTGCGGGTTTCGGTTGCCGGGGGGAAGAATTTGCGGGGCGCACCGGGGGGGGGTCCATGGGGCTTGGGTTAGGGTTAGGGTTAGGGTTAGGGTTAGGGTTAGGGTTAGGGTTAGGGTTAGGGTTAGGATTAGGGTTAGGGTTAGGGTTAGGGTTAGTGTCAGAGTCAGAGTCAGGGTAAGCGTAGTGAGATCCTCTCCTGAGGCTATGTTATTTTCCAAAGATTGATTGACGCTTTTAAAGTTTCAGGGTTAGGGTTAGGGTTAGGGTTAGGGTTAGGGTTAGGGTTAGGGTTAGGGTTAGGGTTAGGATTAGGGTTAGGGTTAGGGTTAGGTTTAGGGTTAGGGTTAGGGTTAGGGTTAGGGTTAGGGTCAGAGTAAGAGTCAGGGTAAGCGTAGTGAGATCCTCTCCTGAGCCTATGTTATTTTCCAAAGATTGATTGACGCTTTTAAGGTTTCAGGGGTAGGGCACTAGCGTTGGGTTTCAGCGTAAGTGTTCTCAGGGTTTATGTTTAGGATTTTAAGTTGTTTAGGTTTGGATTTTTAACGGTTAGTATTTTAGGGATTTGGGGGTTAAGGTTTTAAGTTTTTCAGGGTTAGTGTGTTAGGGTTTTAGAGTTTATGGGTTGTAGTGTTGAAAGGTTTTTTAGGGTTAGGGTCTTAGGATTTTCTTTTTGGTCAATTATTTAGGGTTAGGGTTTTAAAATTTTAGTTTTATTTATTTATTTATTTATTTATTTTTTCAGGTTAGGTTCTCCAGGGTTAGGGTTTTGAGTGTCCTAATTTTTTGGGTTAGGGTTTGGAGCATCTTAATTTTTTGCGTTAGGGTTTTGAGCATCTTAATATTTTGTGTTAGTGCTTTGAGCGTCTTATTTTTTTGGATTAGTGTTTGGAGCGTTTTTGGGTTTAGGTTTTTGGGTTTTTAGGTTTTAGTTTTTGGGTTTAGGTTTTGAGATTCATGTTTTTTGGGCTTGGGATTTGAACGTCTTAATTTTGTGGGCTTGGGATTTGAACGTCTTAATTTATTGGGTTAGGAGATTTAGGCATAGGTCTTCAGGTGTTTAGTGTGGTAAATATTTTGGGTTATGTCTGTAGGGGTTTCGAGGATTTTTAGGGTTAGGGCTTGAGGCTTTTTTGTAAAGGCGGTAAGGGCTAGGGTTACAGTGCGTGCTGGTAAATGTAATTCTTGAAAACTCGGCCCGTGATTGGCTGTGCCGGCTGTCCAAGGAATGCTGGTAAATATAGTTTTCCGGCACCAGGCTTCCGGGAGGCCATGTTGGGTGCCCAGAGCATGCCTGGAAATGCAGGGTTAGGGTTAGGGTTAGGGTTAGGGTTAGGGCACATTTTAGCGCGACGCCGCCCGGACACATTTTAGCGCGGCGCCGCCCGGACACATTGCACTTGTGGGGCTGGGAGGTTGTGGGGAACATCTGGAGAAGGTGCCTGTAGGGTTTGTAGGAGCACCTACAGGGTTTGGGGTGGGATCTTTGGGGCTGGGGGGGGTCTCTATGAGGCCGGGGGGGTTTTGGGGGGGATGTGACCCTATGGGGTGCCCCCCCCAGAGCCCCAACCCGCGGCTGACCTAGCATTTTAGCGTGGCCGCCGTCCACCGGCAGCTTCATGCCCGTCTTCCGCTCCCAGTGGCCCGCGGGGCGCCCGGTGGCCCTACCGGCGTCACCAGCGGCCACCTTGGGGTCAACGGCGGCGGTTTTGGGGTCAACGGCAGCGGTTTTGGGGTTTCGGTCTGGGGGGTGCTGACATGCCCCCCCCCGCAACCCCCCAGGCATCCTGGCCCTGCAGCTGCCCCCGGGGGGGCTCGACGCCGAGTCCTCCAGGTGAGAACCAGTGCCCTCTGCCCCCTAAATGCGCCCCCAGCCCCCCAAATGCCCCCAGACCCCCCCCAAATTGACCCCCCCCAATTTATTCCCCCCCCCCCCAGCGCCTGCCTCCACCTGGCCGAGATGCAGTGTCGGGTGCGGGAGGCGCTGGCGGAGCGCGAGCGGCTGCTGCGGGCACGGGTAGGACGGCAGGGGGTACAAAATTGGGGGGGGGCACCAAGGGGGGGGGGTCCATGGGGCTTGGGGGGACCCCAAGGGTTGGGGGGAACCAAAATGAGGGGAAAACCAAGTGTGCGGGGTGCGCTTGCCGGGGGGACGCATTTGCGAGGCGCACCGGGGGAGGAACCAAAATGAGGGGGGAACCAAGTGTGCGGGGTGCTGTTGCCGGGGGGACGCATTTGCGGAGCGCACCGGGGGGGAACCAAAATGAAGGGGGAACCAAGTGTGCGGGGTGCGCTTGCCGGGGGGACCCATTTGCGGGGCGCACCGGGGGAGGAACCAAAATGAGGGGGGAACCAAGTTTGCGGGTTTCGGTTGCCGGGGGGACGAATTTGCGGGGCGCACCGGGGGGGGTCCATGGGGCTTGGGTTAGGGTTAGGGTTAGGGTTAGGGTTAGGGTTAGGGTTAGGGTTAGGGTTAGGGTTAGTGTCAGAGTCAGAGTCAGGGTAAGCGTAGTGAGATCCTCTCCTGAGGCTATGTTATTTTCCAAAGATTGATTGACGCTTTTAAAGTTTCAGGGTTAGGGTTAGGGTTAGGGTTAGGGTTAGGGTTAGGGTTAGGGTTAGGGTTAGGATTAGGGTTAGGTTTAGGGTTAGGGTTAGGGTTAGGGTTAGGGTTAGGGTTAGGGTTAGTGTCAGAGTCAGAGTCAGGGTAAGCGTAGTGAGATCCTCTCCTGAGGCTATGTTATTTTCCAAAGATTGATTGACGCTTTTAAGGTTTCAGGGGTAGGGCACTAGCGTTGGGTTTCAGCGTAAGTGTTCTCAGGGTTTATGTTTAGGATTTTAAGTTGTTTAGGTTTGGATTTTTAACGGTTAGTATTTTAGGGATTTGGGGGTTAAGGTTTTAAGTTTTTCAGGGTTAGTGTGTTAGGGTTTTAGAGTTTATGGGTTGTAGTGTTGAAAGGTTTTTTAGGGTTAGGGTCTTAGGATTTTCTTTTTGGTCAATTATTTAGGGTTAGGGTTTTAAAATTTTAGTTTTATTTATTTATTTATTTATTTATTTTTTCAGGTTAGGTTCTCCAGGGTTAGGGTTTTGAGTGTCCTAATTTTTTGGGTTAGGGTTTGGAGCATCTTAATTTTTTGCGTTAGGGTTTTGAGCATCTTAATATTTTGTGTTAGTGCTTTGAGCGTCTTATTTTTTTGGATTAGTGTTTGGAGCGTTTTTGGGTTTAGGTTTTTGGGTTTTTAGGTTTTAGTTTTTGGGTTTAGGTTTTGAGATTCATGTTTTTTGGGCTTGGGATTTGAACGTCTTAATTTTGTGGGCTTGGGATTTGAACGTCTTAATTTATTGGGTTAGGAGATTTAGGCATAGGTCTTCAGGTGTTTAGTGTGGTAAATATTTTGGGTTATGTCTGTAGGGGTTTCGAGGATTTTTAGGGTTAGGGCTTGAGGCTTTTTTGTAAAGGCGGTAAGGGCTAGGGTTACAGTGCGTGCTGGTAAATGTAATTCTTGAAAACTCGGCCCGTGATTGGCTGTGCCGGCTGTCCAAGGAATGCTGGTAAATATAGTTTTCCGGCACCAGGCTTCCGGGAGGCCATGTTGGGTGCCCAGAGCATGCCTGGAAATGCAGGGTTAGGGTTAGGGTTAGGGTTAGGATTAGGGCACATTTTAGCGCGACGCCGCCCGGACACATTTTAGCGCGGCGCCGCCCGGACACATTGCACTTGTGGGGCTGGGAGGTTGTGGGGAACATCTGGAGAAGGTGCCTGTAGGGTTTGTAGGAGCACCTACAGGGTTTGGGGTGGGATCTTTGGGGCTGGGGGGGGTCTCTATGAGGCCGGGGGGGTTTTGGGGGGGATGTGACCCTATGGGGTGCCCCCCCCAGAGCCCCAACCCGCGGCTGACCTAGCATTTTAGCGTGGCCGCCGTCCACCGGCAGCTTCATGCCCGTCTTCCGCTCCCAGTGGCCCGCGGGGCGCCCGGTGGCCCTACCGGCGTCACCAGCGGCCACCTTGGGGTCAACGGCGGCGGTTTTGGGGTCAACGGCAGCGGTTTTGGGGTTTCGGTCTGGGGGGTGCTGACATGCCCCCCCCCGCACCCCCCCAGGCATCCTGGCCCTGCAGCTGCCCCCGGGGGGGCTCGACGCCGAGTCCTCCAGGTGAGAACCAGTGCCCTCCGCCCCCTAAATGCGCCCCCAGCCCCCCAAATGCCCCCAGACCCCCCCCAAATTGACCCCCCCCAATTTATTCCCCCCCCCCCCAGCGCCTGCCTCCACCTGGCCGAGATGCAGTGTCGGGTGCGGGAGGCGCTGGCGGAGCGCGAGCGGCTGCTGCGGGCACGGGTAGGACGGCAGGGGGTACAAAATTGGGGGGGGGCACCAAGGGGGGGGGGATCCATGGGGCTTGGGGGGACCCCAAGGGTTGGGGGGAACCAAAATGAGGGGAAAACCAAGTGTGCGGGGTGCGCTTGCCGGGGGGACGCATTTGCGAGGCGCACCGGGGGAGGAACCAAAATGAGGGGGGAACCAAGTGTGCGGGGTGCTGTTGCCGGGGGGACGCATTTGCGGAGCGCACCGGGGGGGAACCAAAATGAAGGGGGAACCAAGTGTGCGGGGTGCGCTTGCCGGGGGGACCCATTTGCGGGGCGCACCGGGGGAGGAACCAAAATGAGGGGGGAACCAAGTTTGCGGGTTTCGGTTGCCGGGGGGACGAATTTGCGGGGCGCACCGGGGGGGGTCCATGGGGCTTGGGTTAGGGTTAGGGTTAGGGTTAGGGTTAGGGTTAGTGTCAGAGTCAGAGTCAGAGTCAGAGTCAGGGTAAGCGTAGTGAGATCCTCTCCTGAGGCTATGTTATTTTCCAAAGATTGATTGACGCTTTTAAAGTTTCAGGGTTAGGGTTAGGGTTAGGGTTAGGGTTAGGGTTAGGGTTAGGGTTAGGGTTAGGGTTAGGGTTAGGGTTAGGATTAGGGTTAGGGTTAGGGTTAGGTTTAGGGTTAGGGTTAGGGTTAGGGTTAGGGTTAGGGTCAGAGTAAGAGTCAGGGTAAGCGTAGTGAGATCCTCTCCTGAGCCTATGTTATTTTCCAAAGATTGATTGACGCTTTTAAGGTTTCAGGGGTAGGGCACTAGCGTTGGGTTTCAGCGTAAGTGTTCTCAGGGTTTATGTTTAGGATTTTAAGTTGTTTAGGTTTGGATTTTTAACGGTTAGTATTTTAGGGATTTGGGGGTTAAGGTTTTAAGTTTTTCAGGGTTAGTGTGTTAGGGTTTTAGAGTTTATGGGTTGTAGTGTTGAAAGGTTTTTTAGGGTTAGGGTCTTAGGATTTTCTTTTTGGTCAATTATTTAGGGTTAGGGTTTTAAAATTTTAGTTTTATTTATTTATTTATTTATTTATTTTTTCAGGTTAGGTTCTCCAGGGTTAGGGTTTTGAGTGTCCTAATTTTTTGGGTTAGGGTTTGGAGCATCTTAATTTTTTGCGTTAGGGTTTTGAGCATCTTAATATTTTGTGTTAGTGCTTTGAGCGTCTTATTTTTTTGGATTAGTGTTTGGAGCGTTTTTGGGTTTAGGTTTTTGGGTTTTTAGGTTTTAGTTTTTGGGTTTAGGTTTTGAGATTCATGTTTTTTGGGCTTGGGATTTGAACGTCTTAATTTTGTGGGCTTGGGATTTGAACGTCTTAATTTATTGGGTTAGGAGATTTAGGCATAGGTCTTCAGGTGTTTAGTGTGGTAAATATTTTGGGTTATGTCTGTAGGGGTTTCGAGGATTTTTAGGGTTAGGGCTTGAGGCTTTTTTGTAAAGGCGGTAAGGGCTAGGGTTACAGTGCGTGCTGGTAAATGTAATTCTTGAAAACTCGGCCCGTGATTGGCTGTGCCGGCTGTCCAAGGAATGCTGGTAAATATAGTTTTCCGGCACCAGGCTTCCGGGAGGCCATGTTGGGTGCCCAGAGCATGCCTGGAAATGCAGGGTTAGGGTTAGGGTTAGGGTTAGGGTTAGGGCACATTTTAGCGCGACGCCGCCCGGACACATTTTAGCGCGGCGCCGCCCGGACACATTGCACTTGTGGGGCTGGGAGGTTGTGGGGAACATCTGGAGAAGGTGCCTGTAGGGTTTGTAGGAGCACCTACAGGGTTTGGGGTGGGATCTTTGGGGCTGGGGGGGGTCTCTATGAGGCCGGGGGGGTTTTGGGGGGGATGTGACCCTATGGGGTGCCCCCCCCAGAGCCCCAACCCGCGGCTGACCTAGCATTTTAGCGTGGCCGCCGTCCACCGGCAGCTTCATGCCCGTCTTCCGCTCCCAGTGGCCCGCGGGGCGCCCGGTGGCCCTACCGGCGTCACCAGCGGCCACCTTGGGGTCAACGGCGGCGGTTTTGGGGTCAACGGCAGCGGTTTTGGGGTTTCGGTCTGGGGGGTGCTGACATGCCCCCCCCCGCACCCCCCCAGGCATCCTGGCCCTGCAGCTGCCCCCGGGGGGGCTCGACGCCGAGTCCTCCAGGTGAGAACCAGTGCCCTCCGCCCCCTAAATGCGCCCCCAGCCCCCCAAATGCCCCCAGACCCCCCCCAAATTGACCCCCCCCAATTTATTCCCCCCCCCCCCAGCGCCTGCCTCCACCTGGCCGAGATGCAGTGTCGGGTGCGGGAGGCGCTGGCGGAGCGCGAGCGGCTGCTGCGGGCACGGGTAGGACGGCAGGGGGTACAAAATTGGGGGGGGGCACCAAGGGGGGGGGGGTCCATGGGGCTTGGGGGGACCCCAAGGGTTGGGGGGAACCAAAATGAGGGGAAAACCAAGTGTGCGGGGTGCGCTTGCCGGGGGGACGCATTTGCGAGGCGCACCGGGGGAGGAACCAAAATGAGGGGGGAACCAAGTGTGCGGGGTGCTGTTGCCGGGGGGACGCATTTGCGGAGCGCACCGGGGGGGAACCAAAATGAAGGGGGAACCAAGTGTGCGGGGTGCGCTTGCCGGGGGGACCCATTTGCGGGGCGCACCGGGGGACGAACCAAAATGAGGGGGGAACCAAGTTTGCGGGTTTCGGTTGCCGGGGGGAAGAATTTGCGGGGCGCACCGGGGGGGGTCCATGGGGCTTGGGTTAGGGTTAGGGTTAGGGTTAGGGTTAGGGTTAGGGTTAGGGTTAGGGTTAGTGTCAGAGTCAGAGTCAGGGTAAGCGTAGTGAGATCCTCTCCTGAGGCTATGTTATTTTCCAAAGATTGATAGACGCTGTTAAGGTTTCAGGGGTAGGGCACTAGCGTTGGGTTTCAGCGTAAGTGTTCTCAGGGTTTATGTTTAGGATTTTAAGTTGTTTAGGTTTGGATTTTTAACGGTTAGTATTTTAGGGATTTGGGGGTTAAGGTTTTAAGTTTTTCAGGGTTAGTGTGTTAGGGTTTTAGAGTTTATGGGTTGTAGTGTTGAAAGGTTTTTTAGGGTTAGGGTCTTAGGATTTTCTTTTTGGTCAATTATTTAGGGTTAGGGTTTTAAAATTTTAGTTTTATTTATTTATTTATTTATTTATTTTTTCAGGTTAGGTTCTCCAGGGTTAGGGTTTTGAGTGTCCTAATTTTTTGGGTTAGGGTTTGGAGCATCTTAATTTTTTGCGTTAGGGTTTTGAGCATCTTAATATTTTGTGTTAGTGCTTTGAGCGTCTTATTTTTTTGGATTAGTGTTTGGAGCGTTTTTGGGTTTAGGTTTTTGGGTTTTTAGGTTTTAGTTTTTGGGTTTAGGTTTTGAGATTCATGTTTTTTGGGCTTGGGATTTGAACGTCTTAATTTTGTGGGCTTGGGATTTGAACGTCTTAATTTATTGGGTTAGGAGATTTAGGCATAGGTCTTCAGGTGTTTAGTGTGGTAAATATTTTGGGTTATGTCTGTAGGGGTTTCGAGGATTTTTAGGGTTAGGGCTTGAGGCTTTTTTGTAAAGGCGGTAAGGGCTAGGGTTACAGTGCGTGCTGGTAAATGTAATTCTTGAAAACTCGGCCCGTGATTGGCTGTGCCGGCTGTCCAAGGAATGCTGGTAAATATAGTTTTCCGGCACCAGGCTTCCGGGAGGCCATGTTGGGTGCCCAGAGCATGCCTGGAAATGCAGGGTTAGGGTTAGGGTTAGGGTTAGGGTTAGGGCACATTTTAGCGCGACGCCGCCCGGACACATTTTAGCGCGGCACCGCCCGGACACATTGCACTTGTGGGGCTGGGAGGTTGTGGGGAACATCTGGAGAAGGTGCCTGTAGGGTTTGTAGGAGCACCTACAGGGTTTGGGGTGGGATCTTTGGGGCTGGGGGGGGTCTCTATGAGGCCGGGGGGGTTTTGGGGGGGATGTGACCCTATGGGGTGCCCCCCCCAGAGCCCCAACCCGCGGCTGACCTAGCATTTTAGCGTGGCCGCCGTCCACCGGCAGCTTCATGCCCGTCTTCCGCTCCCAGTGGCCCGCGGGGCGCCCGGTGGCCCTACCGGCGTCACCAGCGGCCACCTTGGGGTCAACGGCGGCGGTTTTGGGGTCAACGGCAGCGGTTTTGGGGTTTCGGTCTGGGGGGTGCTGACATGCCCCCCCCCGCACCCCCCCAGGCATCCTGGCCCTGCAGCTGCCCCCGGGGGGGCTCGACGCCGAGTCCTCCAGGTGAGAACCAGTGCCCTCCGCCCCCTAAATGCGCCCCCAGCCCCCCAAATGCCCCCAGACCCCCCCCAAATTGACCCCCCCCAATTTATTCCCCCCCCCCCAGCGCCTGCTTCCACCTGGCCGAGATGCAGTGTCGGGTGCGGGAGGCGCTGGCGGAGCGCGAGCGGCTGCTGCGGGCACGGGTAGGACGGCAGGGGGTACAAAATTGGGGGGGGGCACCAAGGGGGGGGGTCCATGGGGCTTGGGGGGACCCCAAGGGTTGGGGGGAACCAAAATGAGGGGAAAACCAAGTGTGCGGGGTGCGCTTGCCGGGGGGACGCATTTGCGAGGCGCACCGGGGGAGGAACCAAAATGAGGGGGGAACCAAGTGTGCGGGGTGCTGTTGCCGGGGGGACGCATTTGCGGAGCGCACCGGGGGGGAACCAAAATGAAGGGGGAACCAAGTGTGCGGGGTGCGCTTGCTGGGGGGACCCATTTGCGGGGCGCACCGGGGGAGGAACCAAAATGAGGGGGGAACCAAGTTTGCGGGTTTCGGTTGCCGGGGGGACGAATTTGCGGGGCGCACCGGGGGGGGTCCATGGGGCTTGGGTTAGGGTTAGGGTTAGGGTTAGGGTTAGGGTTAGGGTTAGGGTTAGGGTTAGGGTTAGGGTTAGGGTTAGGGTTAGGGTTAGGGTTAGGGTTAGTGTCAGAGTCAGAGTCAGGGTAAGCGTAGTGAGATCCTCTCCTGAGGCTATGTTATTTTCCAAAGATTGATAGACGCTGTTAAGGTTTCAGGGGTAGGGCACTAGCGTTGGGTTTCAGCGTAAGTGTTCTCAGGGTTTATGTTTAGGATTTTAAGTTGTTTAGGTTTGGATTTTTAACGGTTAGTATTTTAGGGATTTGGGGGTTAAGGTTTTAAGTTTTTCAGGGTTAGTGTGTTAGGGTTTTAGAGTTTATGGGTTGTAGTGTTGAAAGGTTTTTTAGGGTTAGGGTCTTAGGATTTTCTTTTTGGTCAATTATTTAGGGTTAGGGTTTTAAAATTTTAGTTTTATTTATTTATTTATTTATTTATTTTTTCAGGTTTGGTTCTCCAGGGTTAGGGTTTTGAGTGTCCTAATTTTTTGGGTTAGGGTTTGGAGCATCTTAATTTTTTGCGTTAGGGTTTTGAGCATCTTAATATTTTGTGTTAGTGCTTTGAGCGTCTTATTTTTTTGGATTAGTGTTTGGAGCGTTTTTGGGTTTAGGTTTTTGGGTTTTTAGGTTTTAGTTTTTGGGTTTAGGTTTTGAGATTCATGTTTTTTGGGCTTGGGATTTGAACGTCTTAATTTTGTGGGCTTGGGATTTGAACGTCTTAATTTATTGGGTTAGGAGATTTAGGCATAGGTCTTCAGGTGTTTAGTGTGGTAAATATTTTGGGTTATGTCTGTAGGGGTTTCGAGGATTTTTAGGGTTAGGGCTTGAGGCTTTTTTGTAAAGGCGGTAAGGGCTAGGGTTACAGTGCGTGCTGGTAAATGTAATTCTTGAAAACTCGGCCCGTGATTGGCTGTGCCGGCTGTCCAAGGAATGCTGGTAAATATAGTTTTCCGGCACCAGGCTTCCGGGAGGCCATGTTGGGTGCCCAGAGCATGCCTGGAAATGCAGGGTTAGGGTTAGGGTTAGGGTTAGGGTTAGGGCACATTTTAGCGCGACGCCGCCCGGACACATTTTAGCGCGGCGCCGCCCGGACACATTGCACTTGTGGGGCTGGGAGGTTGTGGGGAACATCTGGAGAAGGTGCCTGTAGGGTTTGTAGGAGCACCTACAGGGTTTGGGGTGGGATCTTTGGGGCTGGGGGGGGTCTCTATGAGGCCGGGGGGGTTTTGGGGGGGATGTGACCCTATGGGGTGCCCCCCCCAGAGCCCCAACCCGCGGCTGACCTAGCATTTTAGCGTGGCCGCCGTCCACCGGCAGCTTCATGCCCGTCTTCCGCTCCCAGTGGCCCGCGGGGCGCCCGGTGGCCCTACCGGCGTCACCAGCGGCCACCTTGGGGTCAACGGCGGCGGTTTTGGGGTCAACGGCAGCGGTTTTGGGGTTTCGGTCTGGGGGGTGCTGACATGCCCCCCCCCGCACCCCCCCAGGCATCCTGGCCCTGCAGCTGCCCCCGGGGGGGCTCGACGCCGAGTCCTCCAGGTGAGAACCAGTGCCCTCCGCCCCCTAAATGCGCCCCCAGCCCCCCAAATGCCCCCAGACCCCCCCCAAATTGACCCCCCCCAATTTATTCCCCCCCCCCCAGCGCCTGCCTCCACCTGGCCGAGATGCAGTGTCGGGTGCGGGAGGCGCTGGCGGAGCGCGAGCGGCTGCTGCGGGCACGGGTAGGACGGCAGGGGGTACAAAATTGGGGAGGGGCACCAAGGGGGGGGCCGGTCCATGGGGCTTGGGGGGACCCCAAGGGTTGGGGGGAACCAAAATGAGGGGAAAACCAAGTGTGCGGGGTGCGCTTGCCGGGGGGACGCATTTGCGAGGCGCACCGGGGGAGGAACCAAAATGAGGGGAAAACCAAGTGTGCGGGGTGCTGTTGCCGGGGGGACGCATTTGCGGAGCGCACCGGGGGGGAACCAAAATGAAGGGGGAACCAAGTGTGCGGGGTGCGCTTGCCGGGGGGACCCATTTGCGGGGCGCACCGGGGGACGAACCAAAATGAGGGGGGAACCAAGTTTGCGGGTTTCGGTTGCCGGGGGGAAGAATTTGCGGGGCGCACCGGGGGGGTCCATGGGGCTTGGGTTAGGGTTAGGGTTAGGGTTAGGGTTAGGGTTAGGGTTAGGGTTAGGGTTAGGGTTAGGGTTAGGGTTAGGGTTAGGGTTAGGTTTAGGGTTAGGGTTAGGGTTAGGGTTAGGGTTAGGGTCAGAGTAAGAGTCAGGGTAAGCGTAGTGAGATCCTCTCCTGAGCCTATGTTATTTTCCAAAGATTGATTGACGCTTTTAAGGTTTCAGGGGTAGGGCACTAGCGTTGGGTTTCAGCGTAAGTGTTCTCAGGGTTTATGTTTAGGATTTTAAGTTGTTTAGGTTTGGATTTTTAACGGTTAGTATTTTAGGGATTTGGGGGTTAAGGTTTTAAGTTTTTCAGGGTTAGTGTGTTAGGGTTTTAGAGTTTATGGGTTGTAGTGTTGAAAGGTTTTTTAGGGTTAGGGTCTTAGGATTTTCTTTTTGGTCAATTATTTAGGGTTAGGGTTTTAAAATTTTAGTTTTATTTATTTATTTATTTATTTATTTTTTCAGGTTAGGTTCTCCAGGGTTAGGGTTTTGAGTGTCCTAATTTTTTGGGTTAGGGTTTGGAGCATCTTAATTTTTTGCGTTAGGGTTTTGAGCATCTTAATATTTTGTGTTAGTGCTTTGAGCGTCTTATTTTTTTGGATTAGTGTTTGGAGCGTTTTTGGGTTTAGGTTTTTGGGTTTTTAGGTTTTAGTTTTTGGGTTTAGGTTTTGAGATTCATGTTTTTTGGGCTTGGGATTTGAACGTCTTAATTTTGTGGGCTTGGGATTTGAACGTCTTAATTTATTGGGTTAGGAGATTTAGGCATAGGTCTTCAGGTGTTTAGTGTGGTAAATATTTTGGGTTATGTCTGTAGGGGTTTCGAGGATTTTTAGGGTTAGGGCTTGAGGCTTTTTTGTAAAGGCGGTAAGGGCTAGGGTTACAGTGCGTGCTGGTAAATGTAATTCTTGAAAACTCGGCCCGTGATTGGCTGTGCCGGCTGTCCAAGGAATGCTGGTAAATATAGTTTTCCGGCACCAGGCTTCCGGGAGGCCATGTTGGGTGCCCAGAGCATGCCTGGAAATGCAGGGTTAGGGTTAGGGTTAGGGTTAGGGTTAGGGCACATTTTAGCGCGACGCCGCCCGGACACATTTTAGCGCGGCGCCGCCCGGACACATTGCACTTGTGGGGCTGGGAGGTTGTGGGGAACATCTGGAGAAGGTGCCTGTAGGGTTTGTAGGAGCACCTACAGGGTTTGGGGTGGGATCTTTGGGGCTGGGGGGGGTCTCTATGAGGCCGGGGGGGTTTTGGGGGGGATGTGACCCTATGGGGTGCCCCCCCCAGAGCCCCAACCCGCGGCTGACCTAGCATTTTAGCGTGGCCGCCGTCCACCGGCAGCTTCATGCCCGTCTTCCGCTCCCTGTGGCCCGCGGGGCGCCCGGTGGCCCTACCGGCGTCACCAGCGGCCACCTTGGGGTCAACGGCGGCGGTTTTGGGGTCAACGGCAGCGGTTTTGGGGTTTCGGTCTGGGGGGTGCTGACATGCCCCCCCCCGCACCCCCCCAGGCATCCTGGCCCTGCAGCTGCCCCTGGGGGGGCTCGACGCCGAGTCCTCCAGGTGAGAACCAGTGCCCTCCGCCCCCTAAATGCGCCCCCAGCCCCCCAAATGCCCCCAGACCCCCCCCAAATTGACCCCCCCCAATTTATTCCCCCCCCCCCAGCGCCTGCCTCCACCTGGCCGAGATGCAGTGTCGGGTGCGGGAGGCGCTGGCGGAGCGCGAGCGGCTGCTGCGGGCACGGGTAGGACGGCAGGGGGTACAAAATTGGGGAGGGGCACCAAGGGGGGGGCCGGTCCATGGGGCTTGGGGGGACCCCAAGGGTTGGGGGGAACCAAAATGAGGGGAAAACCAAGTGTGCGGGGTGCTGTTGCCGGGGGGACGCATTTGCGGAGCGCACCGGGGGGGAACCAAAATGAAGGGGGAACCAAGTGTGCGGGGTGCGCTTGCCGGGGGGACCCATTTGCGGGGCGCACCGGGGGAGGAACCAAAATGAGGGGGGAACCAAGTTTGCGGGTTTCGGTTGCCGGGGGGAAGAATTTGGGGGGCGCACCGGGGGGGGTCCATGGGGCTTGGGTTAGGGTTAGGGTTAGGGTTAGGGTTAGGGTTAGGGTTAGGGTTAGGGTTAGGGTTAGGGTTAGGGTTAGGGTTAGGGTTAGGGTTAGGGTTAGGGTTAGGGTTAGTGTCAGAGTCAGAGTAAGAGTCAGGGTATGCGTAGTGAGATCCTCTCCTGAGCCTATGTTATTTTCCAAAGATTGATTGACGCTTTTAAGGTTTCAGGGGTAGGGCACTAGCGTTGGGTTTCAGCGTAAGTGTTCTCAGGGTTTATGTTTAGGATTTTAAGTTGTTTAGGTTTGGATTTTTAACGGTTAGTATTTTAGGGATTTGGGGGTTAAGGTTTTAAGTTTTTCAGGGTTAGTGTGTTAGGGTTTTAGAGTTTATGGGTTGTAGTGTTGAAAGGTTTTTTAGGGTTAGGGTCTTAGGATTTTCTTTTTGGTCAATTATTTAGGGTTAGGGTTTTAAAATTTTAGTTTTATTTATTTATTTATTTATTTATTTTTTCAGGTTAGGTTCTCCAGGGTTAGGGTTTTGAGTGTCCTAATTTTTTGGGTTAGGGTTTGGAGCATCTTAATTTTTTGCGTTAGGGTTTTGAGCATCTTAATATTTTGTGTTAGTGCTTTGAGCGTCTTATTTTTTTGGATTAGTGTTTGGAGCGTTTTTGGGTTTAGGTTTTTGGGTTTTTAGGTTTTAGTTTTTGGGTTTAGGTTTTGAGATTCATGTTTTTTGGGCTTGGGATTTGAACGTCTTAATTTTGTGGGCTTGGGATTTGAACGTCTTAATTTATTGGGTTAGGAGATTTAGGCATAGGTCTTCAGGTGTTTAGTGTGGTAAATATTTTGGGTTATGTCTGTAGGGGTTTCGAGGATTTTTAGGGTTAGGGCTTGAGGCTTTTTTGTAAAGGCGGTAAGGGCTAGGGTTACAGTGCGTGCTGGTAAATGTAATTCTTGAAAACTCGGCCCGTGATTGGCTGTGCCGGCTGTCCAAGGAATGCTGGTAAATATAGTTTTCCGGCACCAGGCTTCCGGGAGGCCATGTTGGGTGCCCAGAGCATGCCTGGAAATGCAGGGTTAGGGTTAGGGTTAGGGTTAGGGTTAGGGCACATTTTAGCGCGACGCCGCCCGGACACATTTTAGCGCGGCGCCGCCCGGACACATTGCACTTGTGGGGCTGGGAGGTTGTGGGGAACATCTGGAGAAGGTGCCTGTAGGGTTTGTAGGAGCACCTACAGGGTTTGGGGTGGGATCTTTGGGGCTGGGGGGGGTCTCTATGAGGCCGGGGGGGTTTTGGGGGGGATGTGACCCTATGGGGTGCCCCCCCCAGAGCCCCAACCCGCGGCTGACCTAGCATTTTAGCGTGGCCGCCGTCCACCGGCAGCTTCATGCCCGTCTTCCGCTCCCAGTGGCCCGCGGGGCGCCCGGTGGCCCTACCGGCGTCACCAGCGGCCACCTTGGGGTCAACGGCGGCGGTTTTGGGGTCAACGGCAGCGGTTTTGGGGTTTCGGTCTGGGGGGTGCTGACATGCCCCCCCCCGCACCCCCCCAGGCATCCTGGCCCTGCAGCTGCCCCCGGGGGGGCTCGACGCCGAGTCCTCCAGGTGAGAACCAGTGCCCTCCGCCCCCTAAATGCGCCCCCAGCCCCCCAAATGCCCCCAGACCCCCCCCAAATTGACCCCCCCCAATTTATTCCCCCCCCCCCAGCGCCTGCCTCCACCTGGCCGAGATGCAGTGTCGGGTGCGGGAGGCGCTGGCGGAGCGCGAGCGGCTGCTGCGGGCACGGGTAGGACGGCAGGGGGTACAAAATTGGGGGGGGGCACCAAGGGGGGGGGGGTCCATGAGGCTTGGGGGGACCCCAAGGGTTGGGGGGAACCAAAATGAGGGGAAAACCAAGTGTGCGGGGTGCGCTTGCCGGGGGGACGCATTTGCGAGGCGCACCGGGGGAGGAACCAAAATGAGGGGGGAACCAAGTGTGCGGGGTGCTGTTGCCGGGGGGACGAATTTGCGGGGCGCACCGGGGGGGGAACCAAAATGAAGGGGGAACCAAGTGTGCGGGGTGCGCTTGCCGGGGGGACCCATTTGCGGGGCGCACCGGGGGACGAACCAAAATGAGGGGGGAACCAAGTTTGCGGGTTTCGGTTGCCGGGGGGACGAATTTGCGGGGCGCACCGGGGGGGGTCCATGGGGCTTGGGTTAGGGTTCGGGTTAGGGTTAGGGTTAGGGTTAGGGTTAGGGTTAGGGTTAGGGTTAGGGTTAGGGTTAGGGTTAGGGTTAGTGTCAGAGTCAGAGTCAGGGTAAGCGTAGTGAGATCCTCTCCTGAGGCTATGTTATTTTCCAAAGATTGATTGACGCTTTTAAAGTTTCAGGGTTAGGGTTAGGGTTAGGGTTAGGGTTAGGGTTAGGGTTAGGGTTAGGGTTAGGGTTAGGGTTAGGATAAGGGTTAGGGTTAGGGTTAGGTTTAGGGTTAGGGTTAGGGTTAGGGTTAGGGTTAGGGTCAGAGTAAGAGTCAGGGTAAGCGTAGTGAGATCCTCTCCTGAGCCTATGTTATTTTCCAAAGATTGATTGACGCTTTTAAGGTTTCAGGGGTAGGGCACTAGCGTTGGGTTTCAGCGTAAGTGTTCTCAGGGTTTATGTTTAGGATTTTAAGTTGTTTAGGTTTGGATTTTTAACGGTTAGTATTTTAGGGATTTGGGGGTTAAGGTTTTAAGTTTTTCAGGGTTAGTGTGTTAGGGTTTTAGAGTTTATGGGTTGTAGTGTTGAAAGGTTTTTTAGGGTTAGGGTCTTAGGATTTTCTTTTTGGTCAATTATTTAGGGTTAGGGTTTTAAAATTTTAGTTTTATTTATTTATTTATTTATTTATTTTTTCAGGTTAGGTTCTCCAGGGTTAGGGTTTTGAGTGTCCTAATTTTTTGGGTTAGGGTTTGGAGCATCTTAATTTTTTGCGTTAGGGTTTTGAGCATCTTAATATTTTGTGTTAGTGCTTTGAGCGTCTTATTTTTTTGGATTAGTGTTTGGAGCGTTTTTGGGTTTAGGTTTTTGGGTTTTTAGGTTTTAGTTTTTGGGTTTAGGTTTTGAGATTCATGTTTTTTGGGCTTGGGATTTGAACGTCTTAATTTTGTGGGCTTGGGATTTGAACGTCTTAATTTATTGGGTTAGGAGATTTAGGCATAGGTCTTCAGGTGTTTAGTGTGGTAAATATTTTGGGTTATGTCTGTAGGGGTTTCGAGGATTTTTAGGGTTAGGGCTTGAGGCTTTTTTGTAAAGGCGGTAAGGGCTAGGGTTACAGTGCGTGCTGGTAAATGTAATTCTTGAAAACTCGGCCCGTGATTGGCTGTGCCGGCTGTCCAAGGAATGCTGGTAAATATAGTTTTCCGGCACCAGGCTTCCGGGAGGCCATGTTGGGTGCCCAGAGCATGCCTGGAAATGCAGGGTTAGGGTTAGGGTTAGGGTTAGGGTTAGGGCACATTTTAGCGCGACGCCGCCCGGACACATTTTAGCGCGGCGCCGCCCGGACACATTGCACTTGTGGGGCTGGGAGGTTGTGGGGAACATCTGGAGAAGGTGCCTGTAGGGTTTGTAGGAGCACCTACAGGGTTTGGGGTGGGATCTTTGGGGCTGGGGGGGGTCTCTATGAGGCCGGGGGGGTTTTGGGGGGGATGTGACCCTATGGGGTGCCCCCCCCAGAGCCCCAACCCGCGGCTGACCTAGCATTTTAGCGTGGCCGCCGTCCACCGGCAGCTTCATGCCCGTCTTCCGCTCCCAGTGGCCCGCGGGGCGCCCGGTGGCCCTACCGGCGTCACCAGCGGCCACCTTGGGGTCAACGGCGGCGGTTTTGGGGTCAACGGCAGCGGTTTTGGGGTTTCGGTCTGGGGGGTGCTGACATGCCCCCCCCCGCACCCCCCCAGGCATCCTGGCCCTGCAGCTGCCCCCGGGGGGCTCGACGCCGAGTCCTCCAGGTGAGAACCAGTGCCCTCCGCCCCCTAAATGCGCCCCCAGCCCCCCAAATGCCCCCAGACCCCCCCCAAATTGACCCCCCCCAATTTATTGCCCCCCCCCCCAGCGCCTGCCTCCACCTGGCCGAGATGCAGTGTCGGGTGCGGGAGGCGCTGGCGGAGCGCGAGCGGCTGCTGCGGGCACGGGTAGGACGGCAGGGGGTACAAAATTGGGGGGGGGCACCAAGGGGGGGGGGGTCCATGGGGCTTGGGGGGACCCCAAGGGTTGGGGGGAACCAAAATGAGGGGAAAACCAAGTGTGCGGGGTGCGCTTGCCGGGGGGACGCATTTGCGAGGCGCACCGGGGGAGGAACCAAAATGAGGGGGGAACCAAGTGTGCGGGGTGCTGTTGCCGGGGGGACGAATTTGCGGGGCGCACCGGGGGGGGAACCAAAATGAAGGGGGAACCAAGTGTGCGGGGTGCGCTTGCCGGGGGGACCCATTTGCGGGGCGCACCGGGGGACGAACCAAAATGAGGGGGGAACCAAGTTTGCGGGTTTCGGTTGCCGGGGGGACGAATTTGCGGGGCGCACCGGGGGGGGTCCATGGGGCTTGGGTTAGGGTTAGGGTTAGGGTTAGGGTTAGGGTTAGGGTTAGGGTTAGGGTTAGGGTTAGGGTTAGGGTTAGGGTTAGGGTTAGGGTTAGGGTTAGGGTTAGTGTCAGAGTCAGAGTCAGGGTAAGCGTAGTGAGATCCTCTCCTGAGGCTATGTTATTTTCCAAAGATTGATTGACGCTTTTAAAGTTTCAGGGTTAGGGTTAGGGTTAGGGTTAGGGTTAGGGTTAGGGTTAGGGTTAGGGTTAGGGTTAGGATTAGGGTTAGGGTTAGGGTTAGGTTTAGGGTTAGGGTTAGGGTTAGGGTTAGGGTTAGGGTTAGGGTTAGGGTTAGGGTCAGAGTAAGAGTCAGGGTAAGCGTAGTGAGATCCTCTCCTGAGCCTATGTTATTTTCCAAAGATTGATTGACGCTTTTAAGGTTTCAGGGGTAGGGCACTAGCGTTGGGTTTCAGCGTAAGTGTTCTCAGGGTTTATGTTTAGGATTTTAAGTTGTTTAGGTTTGGATTTTTAACGGTTAGTATTTTAGGGATTTGGGGGTTAAGGTTTTAAGTTTTTCAGGGTTAGTGTGTTAGGGTTTTAGAGTTTATGGGTTGTAGTGTTGAAAGGTTTTTTAGGGTTAGGGTCTTAGGATTTTCTTTTTGGTCAATTATTTAGGGTTAGGGTTTTAAAATTTTAGTTTTATTTATTTATTTATTTATTTATTTTTTCAGGTTAGGTTCTCCAGGGTTAGGGTTTTGAGTGTCCTAATTTTTTGGGTTAGGGTTTGGAGCCTCTTAATTTTTTGCGTTAGGGTTTTGAGCATCTTAATATTTTGTGTTAGTGCTTTGAGCGTCTTATTTTTTTGGATTAGTGTTTGGAGCGTTTTTGGGTTTAGGTTTTTGGGTTTTTAGGTTTTAGTTTTTGGGTTTAGGTTTTGAGATTCATGTTTTTTGGGCTTGGGATTTGAACGTCTTAATTTTGTGGGCTTGGGATTTGAACGTCTTAATTTATTGGGTTAGGAGATTTAGGCATAGGTCTTCAGGTGTTTAGTGTGGTAAATATTTTGGGTTATGTCTGTAGGGGTTTCGAGGATTTTTAGGGTTAGGGCTTGAGGCTTTTTTGTAAAGGCGGTAAGGTCTAGGGTTACAGTGCGTGCTGGTAAATGTAATTCTTGAAAACTCGGCCCGTGATTGGCTGTGCCGGCTGTCCAAGGAATGCTGGTAAATATAGTTTTCCGGCACCAGGCTTCCGGGAGGCCATGTTGGGTGCCCAGAGCATGCCTGGAAATGCAGGGTTAGGGTTAGGGTTAGGGTTAGGGTTAGGGTTAGGGCACATTTTAGCGCGACGCCGCCCGGACACATTTTAGCGCGGCGCCGCCCGGACACATTGCACTTGTGGGGCTGGGAGGTTGTGGGGAACATCTGGAGAAGGTGCCTGTAGGGTTTGTAGGAGCACCTACAGGGTTTGGGGTGGGATCTTTGGGGCTGGGGGGGGTCTCTATGAGGCCGGGGGGGTTTTGGGGGGGATGTGACCCTATGGGGTGCCCCCCCCAGAGCCCCAACCCGCGGCTGACCTAGCATTTTAGCGTGGCCGCCGTCCACCGGCAGCTTCATGCCCGTCTTCCGCTCCCAGTGGCCCGCGGGGCGCCCGGTGGCCCTACCGGCGTCACCAGCGGCCACCTTGGGGTCAACGGCGGCGGTTTTGGGGTCAACGGCAGCGGTTTTGGGGTTTCGGTCTGGGGGGTGCTGACATGCCCCCCCCCGCACCCCCCCAGGCATCCTGGCCCTGCAGCTGCCCCCGGGGGGGCTCGACGCCGAGTCCTCCAGGTGAGAACCAGTGCCCTCCGCCCCCTAAATGCGCCCCCAGCCCCCCAAATGCCCCCAGACACCTCCCAAATTGACCCCCCCCAATTTATTCCCCCCCCCCCCAGCGCCTGCCTCCACCTGGCCGAGATGCAGTGTCGGGTGCGGGAGGCGCTGGCGGAGCGCGAGCGGCTGCTGCGGGCACGGGTAGGACGGCAGGGGGTACAAAATTGGGGGGGGGCACCAAGGGGGGGGGGTCCATGGGGCTTGGGGGGACCCCAAGGGTTGGGGGGAACCAAAATGAGGGGAAAACCAAGTGTGCGGGGTGCGCTTGCCGGGGGGACGCATTTGCGAGGCGCACCGGGGGAGGAACCAAAATGAGGGGGGAACCAAGTGTGCGGGGTGCTGTTGCCGGGGGGACGCATTTGCGGAGCGCACCGGGGGGGAACCAAAATGAAGGGGGAACCAAGTGTGCGGGGTGCGCTTGCCGGGGGGACCCATTTGCGGGGCGCACCGGGGGAGGAACCAAAATGAGGGGGGAACCAAGTTTGCGGGTTTCGGTTGCAGGGGGGACGAATTTGCGGGGCGCACCGGGGGGGGTCCATGGGGCTTGGGTTAGGGTTAGGGTTAGGGTTAGGGTTAGGGTTAGGGTTAGGGTTAGGGTTAGGGTTAGGGTTAGGGTTAGGGTTAGGGTTAGGGTTAGTGTCAGAGTCAGAGTCAGGGTAAGCGTAGTGAGATCCTCTCCTGAGGCTATGTTATTTTCCAAAGATTGATAGACGCTGTTAAGGTTTCAGGGGTAGGGCACTAGCGTTGGGTTTCAGCGTAAGTGTTCTCAGGGTTTATGTTTAGGATTTTAAGTTGTTTAGGTTTGGATTTTTAACGGTTAGTATTTTAGGGATTTGGGGGTTAAGGTTTTAAGTTTTTCAGGGTTAGTGTGTTAGGGTTTTAGAGTTTATGGGTTGTAGTGTTGAAAGGTTTTTTAGGGTTAGGGTCTTAGGATTTTCTTTTTGGTCAATTATTTAGGGTTAGGGTTTTAAAATTTTAGTTTTATTTATTTATTTATTTATTTATTTTTTCAGGTTAGGTTCTCCAGGGTTAGGGTTTTGAGTGTCCTAATTTTTTGGGTTAGGGTTTGGAGCATCTTAATTTTTTGCGTTAGGGTTTTGAGCATCTTAATATTTTGTGTTAGTGCTTTGAGCGTCTTATTTTTTTGGATTAGTGTTTGGAGCATTTTTGGGTTTAGGTTTTTGGGTTTTTAGGTTTTAGTTTTTGGGTTTAGGTTTTGAGATTCATGTTTTTTGGGCTTGGGATTTGAACGTCTTAATTTTGTGGGCTTGGGATTTGAACGTCTTAATTTATTGGGTTAGGAGATTTAGGCATAGGTCTTCAGGTGTTTAGTGTGGTAAATATTTTGGGTTATGTCTGTAGGGGTTTCGAGGATTTTTAGGGTTAGGGCTTGAGGCTTTTTTGTAAAGGCGGTAAGGGCTAGGGTTACAGTGCGTGCTGGTAAATGTAATTCTTGAAAACTCGGCCCGTGATTGGCTGTGCCGGCTGTCCAAGGAATGCTGGTAAATATAGTTTTCCGGCACCAGGCTTCCGGGAGGCCATGTTGGGTGCCCAGAGCATGCCTGGAAATGCAGGGTTAGGGTTAGGGTTAGGGTTAGGGTTAGGGCACATTTTAGCGCGACGCCGCCCGGACACATTTTAGCGCGGCGCCGCCCGGACACATTGCACTTGTGGGGCTGGGAGGTTGTGGGGAACATCTGGAGAAGGTGCCTGTAGGGTTTGTAGGAGCACCTACAGGGTTTGGGGTGGGATCTTTGGGGCTGGGGGGGGTCTCTATGAGGCCGGGGGGGTTTTGGGGGGGATGTGACCCTATGGGGTGCCCCCCCCAGAGCCCCAACCCGCGGCTGACCTAGCATTTTAGCGTGGCCGCCGTCCACCGGCAGCTTCATGCCCGTCTTCCGCTCCCAGTGGCCCGCGGGGCGCCCGGTGGCCCTACCGGCGTCACCAGCGGCCACCTTGGGGTCAACGGCGGCGGTTTTGGGGTCAACGGCAGCGGTTTTGGGGTTTCGGTCTGGGGGGTGCTGACATGCCCCCCCCCGCACCCCCCCAGGCATCCTGGCCCTGCAGCTGCCCCCGGGGGGGCTCGACGCCGAGTCCTCCAGGTGAGAACCAGTGCCCTCCGCCCCCTAAATGCGCCCCCAGCCCCCCAAATGCCCCCAGACCCCCCCCAAATTGACCCCCCCCAATTTATTCCCCCCCCCCCAGCGCCTGCCTCCACCTGGCCGAGATGCAGTGTCGGGTGCGGGAGGCGCTGGCGGAGCGCGAGCGGCTGCTGCGGGCACGGGTAGGACGGCAGGGGGTACAAAATTGGGGAGGGGCACCAAGGGGGGGGCGGGTCCATGGGGCTTGGGGGGACCCCAAGGGTTGGGGGGAACCAAAATGAGGGGAAAACCAAGTGTGCGGGGTGCGCTTGCCGGGGGGACGCATTTGCGAGGCGCACCGGGGGAGGAACCAAAATGAGGGGGGAACCAAGTGTGCGGGTTTCGGTTGCCGGGGGGACGCATTTGCGGAGCGCACCGGGGGGGAACCAAAATGAAGGGGGAACCAAGTGTGCGGGGTGCGCTTGCCGGGGGGACCCATTTGCGGGGCGCACCGGGGGAGGAACCAAAATGAGGGGGGAACCAAGTTTGCGGGTTTCGGTTGCCGGGGGGAAGAATTTGCGGGGCGCACCGGGGGGGGTCCATGGGGCTTGGGTTAGGGTTAGGGTTAGGGTTAGGGTTAGGGTTAGGGTTAGGGTTAGGGTTAGTGTCAGAGTCAGAGTCAGAGTCAGGGTAAGCGTAGTGAGATCCTCTCCTGAGGCTATGTTATTTTCCAAAGATTGATTGACGCTTTTAAAGTTTCAGGGTTAGGGTTAGGGTTAGGGTTAGGGTTAGGGTTAGGGTTAGGATTAGGGTTAGGGTTAGGGTTAGGTTTAGGGTTAGGGTTAGGGTTAGGGTTAGGGTTAGGGTCAGAGTAAGAGTCAGGGTAAGCGTAGTGAGATCCTCTCCTGAGCCTATGTTATTTTCCAAAGATTGATTGACGCTGTTAAGGTTTCAGGGGTAGGGCACTAGCGTTGGGTTTCAGCGTAAGTGTTCTCAGGGTTTATGTTTAGGATTTTAAGTTGTTTAGGTTTGGATTTTTAACGGTTAGTATTTTAGGGATTTGGGGGTTAAGGTTTTAAGTTTTTCAGGGTTAGTGTGTTAGGGTTTTAGAGTTTATGGGTTGTAGTGTTGAAAGGTTTTTTAGGGTTAGGGTCTTAGGATTTTCTTTTTGGTCAATTATTTAGGGTTAGGGTTTTAAAATTTTAGTTTTATTTATTTATTTATTTATTTATTTTTTCAGGTTAGGTTCTCCAGGGTTAGGGTTTTGAGTGTCCTAATTTTTTGGGTTAGGGTTTGGAGCATCTTAATTTTTTGCGTTAGGGTTTTGAGCATCTTAATATTTTGTGTTAGTGCTTTGAGCGTCTTATTTTTTTGGATTAGTGTTTGGAGCGTTTTTGGGTTTAGGTTTTTGGGTTTTTAGGTTTTAGTTTTTGGGTTTAGGTTTTGAGATTCATGTTTTTTGGGCTTGGGATTTGAACGTCTTAATTTTGTGGGCTTGGGATTTGAACGTCTTAATTTATTGGGTTAGGAGATTTAGGCATAGGTCTTCAGGTGTTTAGTGTGGTAAATATTTTGGGTTATGTCTGTAGGGGTTTCGAGGATTTTTAGGGTTAGGGCTTGAGGCTTTTTTGTAAAGGCGGTAAGGGCTAGGGTTACAGTGCGTGCTGGTAAATGTAATTCTTGAAAACTCGGCCCGTGATTGGCTGTGCCGGCTGTCCAAGGAATGCTGGTAAATATAGTTTTCCGGCACCAGGCTTCCGGGAGGCCATGTTGGGTGCCCAGAGCATGCCTGGAAATGCAGGGTTAGGGTTAGGGTTAGGGTTAGGGTTAGGGCACATTTTAGCGCGACGCCGCCCGGACACATTTTAGCGCGGCGCCGCCCGGACACATTGCACTTGTGGGGCTGGGAGGTTGTGGGGAACATCTGGAGAAGGTGCCTGTAGGGTTTGTAGGAGCACCTACAGGGTTTGGGGTGGGATCTTTGGGGCTGGGGGGGGTCTCTATGAGGCCGGGGGGGTTTTGGGGGGGATGTGACCCTATGGGGTGCCCCCCCCAGAGCCCCAACCCGCGGCTGACCTAGCATTTTAGCGTGGCCGCCGTCCACCGGCAGCTTCATGCCCGTCTTCCGCTCCCAGTGGCCCGCGGGGCGCCCGGTGGCCCTACCGGCGTCACCAGCGGCCACCTTGGGGTCAACGGCGGCGGTTTTGGGGTCAACGGCAGCGGTTTTGGGGTTTCGGTCTGGGGGGTGCTGACATGCCCCCCCCCGCACCCCCCCAGGCATCCTGGCCCTGCAGCTGCCCCCGGGGGGGCTCGACGCCGAGTCCTCCAGGTGAGAACCAGTGCCCTCCGCCCCCTAAATGCGCCCCCAGCCCCCCAAATGCCCCCAGACCCCCCCCAAATTGACCCCCCCCAATTTATTCCCCCCCCCCCAGCGCCTGCCTCCACCTGGCCGAGATGCAGTGTCGGGTGCGGGAGGCGCTGGCGGAGCGCGAGCGGCTGCTGCGGGCACGGGTAGGACGGCAGGGGGTACAAAATTGGGGAGGGGCACCAAGGGGGGGGCCGGTCCATGGGGCTTGGGGGGACCCCAAGGGTTGGGGGGAACCAAAATGAGGGGAAAACCAAGTGTGCGGGGTGCGCTTGCCGGGGGGACGCATTTGCGAGGCGCACCGGGGGAGGAACCAAAATGAGGGGAAAACCAAGTGTGCGGGGTGCTGTTGCCGGGGGGACGCATTTGCGGAGCGCACCGGGGGGGAACCAAAATGAAGGGGGAACCAAGTGTGCGGGGTGCGCTTGCCGGGGGGACCCATTTGCGGGGCGCACCGGGGGAGGAACCAAAATGAGGGGGGAACCAAGTTTGCGGGTTTCGGTTGCCGGGGGGAAGAATTTGCGGGGCGCACCGGGGGGGGTCCATGGGGCTTGGGTTAGGGTTAGGGTTAGGGTTAGGGTTAGGGTTAGGGTTAGGGTTAGGGTTAGGGTTAGGGTTAGGGTTAGGGTTAGGGTTAGGGTTAGTGTCAGAGTCAGAGTCAGGGTAAGCGTAGTGAGATCCTCTCCTGAGGCTATGTTATTTTCCAAAGATTGATTGACGCTTTTAAAGTTTCAGGGTTAGGTTTAGGGTTAGGGTTAGGGTTAGGGTTAGGGTTAGGGTTAGGGTTAGGGTTAGGATTAGGGTTAGGGTTAGGGTTAGGTTTAGGGTTAGGGTTAGGGTTAGGGTTAGGGTTAGGGTCAGAGTAAGAGTCAGGGTAAGCGTAGTGAGATCCTCTCCTGAGCCTATGTTATTTTCCAAAGATTGATTGACGCTTTTAAGGTTTCAGGGGTAGGGCACTAGCGTTGGGTTTCAGCGTAAGTGTTCTCAGGGTTTATGTTTAGGATTTTAAGTTGTTTAGGTTTGGATTTTTAACGGTTAGTATTTTAGGGATTTGGGGGTTAAGGTTTTAAGTTTTTCAGGGTTAGTGTGTTAGGGTTTTAGAGTTTATGGGTTGTAGTGTTGAAAGGTTTTTTAGGGTTAGGGTCTTAGGATTTTCTTTTTGGTCAATTATTTAGGGTTAGGGTTTTAAAATTTTAGTTTTATTTATTTATTTATTTATTTATTTTTTCAGGTTAGGTTCTCCAGGGTTAGGGTTTTGAGTGTCCTAATTTTTTGGGTTAGGGTTTGGAGCATCTTAATTTTTTGCGTTAGGGTTTTGAGCATCTTAATATTTTGTGTTAGTGCTTTGAGCGTCTTATTTTTTTGGATTAGTGTTTGGAGCGTTTTTGGGTTTAGGTTTTTGGGTTTTTAGGTTTTAGTTTTTGGGTTTAGGTTTTGAGATTCATGTTTTTTGGGCTTGGGATTTGAACGTCTTAATTTTGTGGGCTTGGGATTTGAACGTCTTAATTTATTGGGTTAGGAGATTTAGGCATAGGTCTTCAGGTGTTTAGTGTGGTAAATATTTTGGGTTATGTCTGTAGGGGTTTCGAGGATTTTTAGGGTTAGGGCTTGAGGCTTTTTTGTAAAGGCGGTAAGGGCTAGGGTTACAGTGCGTGCTGGTAAATGAAATTCTTGAAAACTCGGCCCGTGATTGGCTGTGCCGGCTGTCCAAGGAATGCTGGTAAATATAGTTTTCCGGCACCAGGCTTCCGGGAGGCCATGTTGGGTGCCCAGAGCATGCCTGGAAATGCAGGGTTAGGGTTAGGGTTAGGGTTAGGGTTAGGGCACATTTTAGCGCGACGCCGCCCGGACACATTTTAGCGCGGCGCCGCCCGGACACATTGCACTTGTGGGGCTGGGAGGTTGTGGGGAACATCTGGAGAAGGTGCCTGTAGGGTTTGTAGGAGCACCTACAGGGTTTGGGGTGGGATCTTTGGGGCTGGGGGGGGTCTCTATGAGGCCGGGGGGGTTTTGGGGGGGATGTGACCCTATGGGGTGCCCCCCCCAGAGCCCCAACCCGCGGCTGACCTAGCATTTTAGCGTGGCCGCCGTCCACCGGCAGCTTCATGCCCGTCTTCCGCTCCCTGTGGCCCGCGGGGCGCCCGGTGGCCCTACCGGCGTCACCAGCGGCCACCTTGGGGTCAACGGCGGCGGTTTTGGGGTCAACGGCAGCGGTTTTGGGGTTTCGGTCTGGGGGGTGCTGACATGCCCCCCCCCGCACCCCCCCAGGCATCCTGGCCCTGCAGCTGCCCCCGGGGGGGCTCGACGCCGAGTCCTCCAGGTGAGAACCAGTGCCCTCCGCCCCCTAAATGCGCCCCCAGCCCCCCAAATGCCCCCAGACCCCCCCCAAATTGACCCCCCCCAATTTATTCCCCCCCCCCCAGCGCCTGCCTCCACCTGGCCGAGATGCAGTGTCGGGTGCGGGAGGCGCTGGCGGAGCGCGAGCGGCTGCTGCGGGCACGGGTAGGACGGCAGGGGGTACAAAATTGGGGAGGGGCACCAAGGGGGGGGCGGGTCCATGGGGCTTGGGGGGACCCCAAGGGTTGGGGGGAACCAAAATGAGGGGAAAACCAAGTGTGCGGGGTGCGCTTGCCGGGGGGACGCATTTGCGAGGCGCACCGGGGGAGGAACCAAAATGAGGGGGGAACCAAGTGTGCGGGGTGCTGTTGCCGGGGGGACGCATTTGCGGAGCGCACCGGGGGGGAACCAAAATGAAGGGGGAACCAAGTTTGCGGGTTTCGGTTGCCGGGGGGAAGAATTTGCGGGGCGCACCGGGGGGGGTCCATGGGGCTTGGGTTAGGGTTAGGGTTAGGGTTAGGGTTAGGGTTAGGGTTAGGGTTAGTGTCAGAGTCAGAGTCAGGGTAAGCGTAGTGAGATCCTCTCCTGAGGCTATGTTATTTTCCAAAGATTGATTGACGCTTTTAAAGTTTCAGGGTTAGGGTTAGGGTTAGGGTTAGGGTTAGGGTTAGGGTTAGGGTTAGGGTTAGGGTTAGGATTAGGGTTAGGGTTAGGGTTAGGTTTAGGGTTAGGGTTAGGGTTAGGGTTAGGGTTAGGGTCAGAGTAAGAGTCAGGGTAAGCGTAGTGAGATCCTCTCCTGAGCCTATGTTATTTTCCAAAGATTGATTGACGCTTTTAAGGTTTCAGGGGTAGGGCACTAGCGTTGGGTTTCAGCGTAAGTGTTCTCAGGGTTTATGTTTAGGATTTTAAGTTGTTTAGGTTTGGATTTTTAACGGTTAGTATTTTAGGGATTTGGGGGTTAAGGTTTTAAGTTTTTCAGGGTTAGTGTGTTAGGGTTTTAGAGTTTATGGGTTGTAGTGTTGAAAGGTTTTTTAGGGTTAGGGTCTTAGGATTTTCTTTTTGGTCAATTATTTAGGGTTAGGGTTTTAAAATTTTAGTTTTATTTATTTATTTATTTATTTATTTTTTCAGGTTAGGTTCTCCAGGGTTAGGGTTTTGAGTGTCCTAATTTTTTGGGTTAGGGTTTGGAGCCTCTTAATTTTTTGCGTTAGGGTTTTGAGCATCTTAATATTTTGTGTTAGTGCTTTGAGCGTCTTATTTTTTTGGATTAGTGTTTGGAGCGTTTTTGGGTTTAGGTTTTTGGGTTTTTAGGTTTTAGTTTTTGGGTTTAGGTTTTGAGATTCATGTTTTTTGGGCTTGGGATTTGAACGTCTTAATTTTGTGGGCTTGGGATTTGAACGTCTTAATTTATTGGGTTAGGAGATTTAGGCATAGGTCTTCAGGTGTTTAGTGTGGTAAATATTTTGGGTTATGTCTGTAGGGGTTTCGAGGATTTTTAGGGTTAGGGCTTGAGGCTTTTTTGTAAAGGCGGTAAGGGCTAGGGTTACAGTGCGTGCTGGTAAATGTAATTCTTGAAAACTCGGCCCGTGATTGGCTGTGCCGGCTGTCCAAGGAATGCTGGTAAATATAGTTTTCCGGCACCAGGCTTCCGGGAGGCCATGTTGGGTGCCCAGAGCATGCCTGGAAATGCAGGGTTAGGGTTAGGGTTAGGGTTAGGGTTAGGGCACATTTTAGCGCGACGCCGCCCGGACACATTTTAGCGCGGCGCCGCCCGGACACATTGCACTTGTGGGGCTGGGAGGTTGTGGGGAACATCTGGAGAAGGTGCCTGTAGGGTTTGTAGGAGCACCTACAGGGTTTGGGGTGGGATCTTTGGGGCTGGGGGGGGTCTCTATGAGGCCGGGGGGGTTTTGGGGGGGATGTGACCCTATGGGGTGCCCCCCCCAGAGCCCCAACCCGCGGCTGACCTAGCATTTTAGCGTGGCCGCCGTCCACCGGCAGCTTCATGCCCGTCTTCCGCTCCCAGTGGCCCGCGGGGCGCCCGGTGGCCCTACCGGCGTCACCAGCGGCCACCTTGGGGTCAACGGCGGCGGTTTTGGGGTCAACGGCAGCGGTTTTGGGGTTTCGGTCTGGGGGGTGCTGACATGCCCCCCCCCGCACCCCCCCAGGCATCCTGGCCCTGCAGCTGCCCCCGGGGGGGCTCGACGCCAAGTCCTCCAGGTGAGAACCAGTGCCCTCCGCCCCCTAAATGCGCCCCCAGCCCCCCAAATGCCCCCAGACCCCCCCCAAATTGACCCCCCCCAATTTATTCCCCCCCCCCCAGCGCCTGCCTCCACCTGGCCGAGATGCAGTGTCGGGTGCGGGAGGCGCTGGCGGAGCGCGAGCGGCTGCTGCGGGCACGGGTAGGACGGCAGGGGGTACAAAATTGGGGAGGGGCACCAAGGGGGGGGCCGGTCCATGGGGCTTGGGGGGACCCCAAGGGTTGGGGGGAACCAAAATGAGGGGAAAACCAAGTGTGCGGGGTGCGCTTGCCGGGGGGACGCATTTGCGAGGCGCACCGGGGGAGGAACCAAAATGAGGGGAAAACCAAGTGTGCGGGGTGCTGTTGCCGGGGGGACGCATTTGCGGAGCGCACCGGGGGGGAACCAAAATGAAGGGGGAACCAAGTGTGCGGGGTGCGCTTGCCGGGGGGACCCATTTGCGGGGCGCACCGGGGGAGGAACCAAAATGAGGGGGGAACCAAGTTTGCGGGTTTCGGTTGCCGGGGGGAAGAATTTGCGGGGCGCACCGGGGGGGGTCCATGGGGCTTGGGTTAGGGTTAGGGTTAGGGTTAGGGTTAGGGTTAGGGTTAGGGTTAGGGTTAGGGTTAGGGTTAGGGTTAGGGTTAGGGTTAGGGTCAGAGTCAGAGTCAGGGTAAGCGTAGTGAGATCCTCTCCTGAGGCTATGTTATTTTCCAAAGATTGATTGACGCTTTTAAAGTTTCAGGGTTAGGGTTAGGGTTAGGGTTAGGGTTAGGGTTAGGGTTAGGGTTAGGGTTAGGGTTAGGGTTAGGATTAGGGTTAGGGTTAGGGTTAGGTTTAGGGTTAGGGTTAGGGTTAGGGTTAGGGTTAGGGTCAGAGTAAGAGTCAGGGTAAGCGTAGTGAGATCCTCTCCTGAGCCTATGTTATTTTCCAAAGATTGATTGACGCTTTTAAGGTTTCAGGGGTAGGGCACTAGCGTTGGGTTTCAGCGTAAGTGTTCTCAGGGTTTATGTTTAGGATTTTAAGTTGTTTAGGTTTGGATTTTTAACGGTTAGTATTTTAGGGATTTGGGGGTTAAGGTTTTAAGTTTTTCAGGGTTAGTGTGTTAGGGTTTTAGAGTTTATGGGTTGTAGTGTTGAAAGGTTTTTTAGGGTTAGGGTCTTAGGATTTTCTTTTTGGTCAATTATTTAGGGTTAGGGTTTTAAAATTTTAGTTTTATTTATTTATTTATTTATTTATTTTTTCAGGTTAGGTTCTCCAGGGTTAGGGTTTTGAGTGTCCTAATTTTTTGGGTTAGGGTTTGGAGCATCTTAATTTTTTGCGTTAGGGTTTTGAGCATCTTAATATTTTGTGTTAGTGCTTTGAGCGTCTTATTTTTTTGGATTAGTGTTTGGAGCGTTTTTGGGTTTAGGTTTTTGGGTTTTTAGGTTTTAGTTTTTGGGTTTAGGTTTTGAGATTCATGTTTTTTGGGCTTGGGATTTGAACGTCTTAATTTTGTGGGCTTGGGATTTGAACGTCTTAATTTATTGGGTTAGGAGATTTAGGCATAGGTCTTCAGGTGTTTAGTGTGGTAAATATTTTGGGTTATGTCTGTAGGGGTTTCGAGGATTTTTAGGGTTAGGGCTTGAGGCTTTTTTGTAAAGGCGGTAAGGGCTAGGGTTACAGTGCGTGCTGGTAAATGTAATTCTTGAAAACTCGGCCCGTGATTGGCTGTGCCGGCTGTCCAAGGAATGCTGGTAAATATAGTTTTCCGGCACCAGGCTTCCGGGAGGCCATGTTGGGTGCCCAGAGCATGCCTGGAAATGCAGGGTTAGGGTTAGGGTTAGGGTTAGGGTTAGGGCACATTTTAGCGCGACGCCGCCCGGACACATTTTAGCGCGGCGCCGCCCGGACACATTGCACTTGTGGGGCTGGGAGGTTGTGGGGAACATCTGGAGAAGGTGCCTGTAGGGTTTGTAGGAGCACCTACAGGGTTTGGGGTGGGATCTTTGGGGCTGGGGGGGGTCTCTATGAGGCCGGGGGGGTTTTGGGGGGGATGTGACCCTATGGGGTGCCCCCCCCAGAGCCCCAACCCGCGGCTGACCTAGCATTTTAGCGTGGCCGCCGTCCACCGGCAGCTTCATGCCCGTCTTCCGCTCCCTGTGGCCCGCGGGGCGCCCGGTGGCCCTACCGGCGTCACCAGCGGCCACCTTGGGGTCAACGGCGGCGGTTTTGGGGTCAACGGCAGCGGTTTTGGGGTTTCGGTCTGGGGGGTGCTGACATGCCCCCCCCCGCACCCCCCCAGGCATCCTGGCCCTGCAGCTGCCCCCGGGGGGGCTCGACGCCGAGTCCTCCAGGTGAGAACCAGTGCCCTCCGCCCCCTAAATGCGCCCCCAGCCCCCCAAATGCCCCCAGACCCCCCCCAAATTGACCCCCCCCAATTTATTCCCCCCCCCCCAGCGCCTGCCTCCACCTGGCCGAGATGCAGTGTCGGGTGCGGGAGGCGCTGGCGGAGCGCGAGCGGCTGCTGCGGGCACGGGTAGGACGGCAGGGGGTACAAAATTGGGGAGGGGCACCAAGGGGGGGGCCGGTCCATGGGGCTTGGGGGGACCCCAAGGGTTGGGGGGAACCAAAATGAGGGGAAAACCAAGTGTGCGGGGTGCGCTTGCCGGGGGGACGCATTTGCGAGGCGCACCGGGGGAGGAACCAAAATGAGGGGAAAACCAAGTGTGCGGGGTGCTGTTGCCGGGGGGACGCATTTGCGGAGCGCACCGGGGGGGAACCAAAATGAAGGGGGAACCAAGTGTGCGGGGTGCGCTTGCCGGGGGGACCCATTTGCGGGGCGCACCGGGGGAGGAACCAAAATGAGGGGGGAACCAAGTTTGCGGGTTTCGGTTGCCGGGGGGAAGAATTTGCGGGGCGCACCGGGGGGGGTCCATGGGGCTTGGGTTAGGGTTAGGGTTAGGGTTAGGGTTAGGGTTAGGGTTAGGGTTAGGGTTAGGGTTAGGGTTAGGGTTAGGGTTAGGGTTAGGGTTAGGGTTAGTGTCAGAGTCAGAGTCAGGGTAAGCGTAGTGAGATCCTCTCCTGAGGCTATGTTATTTTCCAAAGATTGATTGACGCTTTTAAAGTTTCAGGGTTAGGGTTAGGGTTAGGGTTAGGGTTAGGGTTAGGGTTAGGGTTAGGGTTAGGGTTAGGGTTAGGATTAGGGTTAGGGTTAGGGTTAGGTTTAGGGTTAGGGTTAGGGTTAGGGTTAGGGTTAGGGTCAGAGTAAGAGTCAGGGTAAGCGTAGTGAGATCCTCTCCTGAGCCTATGTTATTTTCCAAAGATTGATTGACGCTTTTAAGGTTTCAGGGGTAGGGCACTAGCGTTGGGTTTCAGCGTAAGTGTTCTCAGGGTTTATGTTTAGGATTTTAAGTTGTTTAGGTTTGGATTTTTAACGGTTAGTATTTTAGGGATTTGGGGGTTAAGGTTTTAAGTTTTTCAGGGTTAGTGTGTTAGGGTTTTAGAGTTTATGGGTTGTAGTGTTGAAAGGTTTTTTAGGGTTAGGGTCTTAGGATTTTCTTTTTGGTCAATTATTTAGGGTTAGGGTTTTAAAATTTTAGTTTTATTTATTTATTTATTTATTTATTTTTTCAGGTTAGGTTCTCCAGGGTTAGGGTTTTGAGTGTCCTAATTTTTTGGGTTAGGGTTTGGAGCATCTTAATTTTTTGCGTTAGGGTTTTGAGCATCTTAATATTTTGTGTTAGTGCTTTGAGCGTCTTATTTTTTTGGATTAGTGTTTGGAGCGTTTTTGGGTTTAGGTTTTTGGGTTTTTAGGTTTTAGTTTTTGGGTTTAGGTTTTGAGATTCATGTTTTTTGGGCTTGGGATTTGAACGTCTTAATTTTGTGGGCTTGGGATTTGAACGTCTTAATTTATTGGGTTAGGAGATTTAGGCATAGGTCTTCAGGTGTTTAGTGTGGTAAATATTTTGGGTTATGTCTGTAGGGGTTTCGAGGATTTTTAGGGTTAGGGCTTGAGGCTTTTTTGTAAAGGCGGTAAGGGCTAGGGTTACAGTGCGTGCTGGTAAATGTAATTCTTGAAAACTCGGCCCGTGATTGGCTGTGCCGGCTGTCCAAGGAATGCTGGTAAATATAGTTTTCCGGCACCAGGCTTCCGGGAGGCCATGTTGGGTGCCCAGAGCATGCCTGGAAATGCAGGGTTAGGGTTAGGGTTAGGGTTAGGGTTAGGGCACATTTTAGCGCGACGCCGCCCGGACACATTTTAGCGCGGCGCCGCCCGGACACATTGCACTTGTGGGGCTGGGAGGTTGTGGGGAACATCTGGAGAAGGTGCCTGTAGGGTTTGTAGGAGCACCTACAGGGTTTGGGGTGGGATCTTTGGGGCTGGGGGGGGTCTCTATGAGGCCGGGGGGGTTTTGGGGGGGATGTGACCCTATGGGGTGCCCCCCCCAGAGCCCCAACCCGCGGCTGACCTAGCATTTTAGCGTGGCCGCCGTCCACCGGCAGCTTCATGCCCGTCTTCCGCTCCCTGTGGCCCGCGGGGCGCCCGGTGGCCCTACCGGCGTCACCAGCGGCCACCTTGGGGTCAACGGCGGCGGTTTTGGGGTCAACGGCAGCGGTTTTGGGGTTTCGGTCTGGGGGGTGCTGACATGCCCCCCCCCGCACCCCCCCAGGCATCCTGGCCCTGCAGCTGCCCCCGGGGGGGCTCGACGCCGAGTCCTCCAGGTGAGAACCAGTGCCCTCCGCCCCCTAAATGCGCCCCCAGCCCCCCAAATGCCCCCAGACCCCCCCCAAATTGACCCCCCCCAATTTATTCCCCCCCCCCCAGCGCCTGCCTCCACCTGGCCGAGATGCAGTGTCGGGTGCGGGAGGCGCTGGCGGAGCGCGAGCGGCTGCTGCGGGCACGGGTAGGACGGCAGGGGGTACAAAATTGGGGAGGGGCACCAAGGGGGGGGCGGGTCCATGGGGCTTGGGGGGACCCCAAGGGTTGGGGGGAACCAAAATGAGGGGAAAACCAAGTGTGCGGGGTGCGCTTGCCGGGGGGACGCATTTGCGGAGCGCACCGGGGGGGAACCAAAATGAAGGGGGAACCAAGTGTGCGGGGTGCGCTTGCCGGGGGGACCCATTTGCGGAGCGCACCGGGGGAGGAACCAAAATGAGGGGGGAACCAAGTTTGCGGGTTTCGGTTGCCGGGGGGAAGAATTTGCGGGGCGCACCTGGGGGGGGTCCATGGGGCTTGGGTTAGGGTTAGGGTTAGGGTTAGGGTTAGGGTTAGGGTTAGGGTTAGGGTTAGGGTTAGGGTTAGGGTTAGGGTTAGGGTTAGGGTTAGGGTTAGGGTTAGTGTCAGAGTCAGAGTAAGAGTCAGGGTATGCGTAGTGAGATCCTCTCCTGAGCCTATGTTATTTTCCAAAGATTGATTGACGCTTTTAAGGTTTCAGGGGTAGGGCACTAGCGTTGGGTTTCAGCGTAAGTGTTCTCAGGGTTTATGTTTAGGATTTTAAGTTGTTTAGGTTTGGATTTTTAACGGTTAGTATTTTAGGGATTTGGGGGTTAAGGTTTTAAGTTTTTCAGGGTTAGTGTGTTAGGGTTTTAGAGTTTATGGGTTGTAGTGTTGAAAGGTTTTTTAGGGTTAGGGTCTTAGGATTTTCTTTTTGGTCAATTATTTAGGGTTAGGGTTTTAAAATTTTAGTTTTATTTATTTATTTATTTATTTATTTTTTCAGGTTAGGTTCTCCAGGGTTAGGGTTTTGAGTGTCCTAATTTTTTGGGTTAGGGTTTGGAGCATCTTAATTTTTTGCGTTAGGGTTTTGAGCATCTTAATATTTTGTGTTAGTGCTTTGAGCGTCTTATTTTTTTGGATTAGTGTTTGGAGCGTTTTTGGGTTTAGGTTTTTGGGTTTTTAGGTTTTAGTTTTTGGGTTTAGGTTTTGAGATTCATGTTTTTTGGGCTTGGGATTTGAACGTCTTAATTTTGTGGGCTTGGGATTTGAACGTCTTAATTTATTGGGTTAGGAGATTTAGGCATAGGTCTTCAGGTGTTTAGTGTGGTAAATATTTTGGGTTATGTCTGTAAGGGTTTCGAGGATTTTTAGGGTTAGGGCTTGAGGCTTTTTTGTAAAGGCGGTAAGGGCTAGGGTTACAGTGCGTGCTGGTAAATGTAATTCTTGAAAACTCGGCCCGTGATTGGCTGTGCCGGCTGTCCAAGGAATGCTGGTAAATATAGTTTTCCGGCACCAGGCTTCCGGGAGGCCATGTTGGGTGCCCAGAGCATGCCTGGAAATGCAGGGTTAGGGTTAGGGTTAGGGTTAGGGTTAGGGCACATTTTAGCGCGACGCCGCCCGGACACATTTTAGCGCGGCGCCGCCCGGACACATTGCACTTGTGGGGCTGGGAGGTTGTGGGGAACATCTGGAGAAGGTGCCTGTAGGGTTTGTAGGAGCACCTACAGGGTTTGGGGTGGGATCTTTGGGGCTGGGGGGGGTCTCTATGAGGCCGGGGGGGTTTTGGGGGGGATGTGACCCTATGGGGTGCCCCCCCCAGAGCCCCAACCCGCGGCTGACCTAGCATTTTAGCGTGGCCGCCGTCCACCGGCAGCTTCATGCCCGTCTTCCGCTCCCAGTGGCCCGCGGGGCGCCCGGTGGCCCTACCGGCGTCACCAGCGGCCACCTTGGGGTCAACGGCGGCGGTTTTGGGGTCAACGGCAGCGGTTTTGGGGTTTCGGTCTGGGGGGTGCTGACATGCCCCCCCCCGCACCCCCCCAGGCATCCTGGCCCTGCAGCTGCCCCCGGGGGGGCTCGACGCCGAGTCCTCCAGGTGAGAACCAGTGCCCTCCGCCCCCTAAATGCGCCCCCAGCCCCCCAAATGCCCCCAGACCCCCCCCAAATTGACCCCCCCCAATTTATTCCCCCCCCCCCAGCGCCTGCCTCCACCTGGCCGAGATGCAGTGTCGGGTGCGGGAGGCGCTGGCGGAGCGCGAGCGGCTGCTGCGGGCACGGGTAGGACGGCAGGGGGTACAAAATTGGGGAGGGGCACCAAGGGGGGGGCGGGTCCATGGGGCTTGGGGGGACCCCAAGGGTTGGGGGGAACCAAAATGAGGGGAAAACCAAGTGTGCGGGGTGCACTTGCCGGGGGGACGCATTTGCGAGGCGCACCGGGGGAGGAACCAAAATGAGGGGGGAACCAAGTGTGCGGGGTGCTGTTGCCGGGGGGACGCATTTGCGGAGCGCACCGGGGGGGAACCAAAATGAAGGGGGAACCAAGTGTGCGGGGTGCGCTTGCCGGGGGGACCCATTTGCGGGGCGCACCGGGGGAGGAACCAAAATGAGGGGGGAACCAAGTTTGCGGGTTTCGGTTGCCGGGGGGACGAATTTGCGGGGAGCACCGGGGGGGGTCCATGGGGCTTGGGTTAGGGTTCGGGTTAGGGTTAGGGTTAGGGTTAGTGTCAGAGTCAGAGTCAGGGTAAGCGTAGTGAGATCCTCTCCTGAGCCTATGTTATTTTCCAAAGATTGATTGACGCTTTTAAGGTTTCAGGGGTAGGGCACTAGCGTTGGGTTTCAGCGTAAGTGTTCTCAGGGTTTATGTTTAGGATTTTAAGTTGTTTAGGTTTGGATTTTTAACGGTTAGTATTTTAGGGATTTGGGGGTTAAGGTTTTAAGTTTTTCAGGGTTAGTGTGTTAGGGTTTTAGAGTTTATGGGTTGTAGTGTTGAAAGGTTTTTTAGGGTTAGGGTCTTAGGATTTTCTTTTTGGTCAATTATTTAGGGTTAGGGTTTTAAAATTTTAGTTTTATTTATTTATTTATTTATTTATTTATTTATTTTTTCAGGTTAGGTTCTCCAGGGTTAGGGTTTTGAGTGTCCTAATTTTTTGGGTTAGGGTTTGGAGCATCTTAATTTTTTGCGTTAGGGTTTTGAGCATCTTAATATTTTGTGTTAGTGCTTTGAGCGTCTTATTTTTTTGGATTAGTGTTTGGAGCGTTTTTGGGTTTAGGTTTTTGGGTTTTTAGGTTTTAGTTTTTGGGTTTAGGTTTTGAGATTCATGTTTTTTGGGCTTGGGATTTGAACGTCTTAATTTTGTGGGCTTGGGATTTGAACGTCTTAATTTATTGGGTTAGGAGATTTAGGCATAGGTCTTCAGGTGTTTAGTGTGGTAAATATTTTGGGTTATGTCTGTAGGGGTTTCGAGGATTTTTAGGGTTAGGGCTTGAGGCTTTTTTGTAAAGGCGGTAAGGGCTAGGGTTACAGTGCGTGCTGGTAAATGTAATTCTTGAAAAGTCGGCCCGTGATTGGCTGTGCCGGCTGTCCAAGGAATGCTGGTAAATATAGTTTTCCGGCACCAGGCTTCCGGGAGGCCATGTTGGGTGCCCAGAGCATGCCTGGAAATGCAGGGTTAGGGTTAGGGTTAGGGTTAGGGTTAGGGCACATTTTAGCGCGACGCTGCCCGGACACATTTTAGCGCGGCGCCGCCCGGACACATTGCACTTGTGGGGCTGGGAGGTTGTGGGGAACATCTGGAGAAGGTGCCTGTAGGGTTTGTAGGAGCACCTACAGGGTTTGGGGTGGGATCTTTGGGGCTGGGGGGGGTCTCTATGAGGCCGGGGTGGTTTTGGGGGGGATGTGACCCTATGGGGTGCCCCCCCCAGAGCCCCAACCCGCGGCTGACCTAGCATTTTAGCGTGGCCGCCGTCCACCGGCAGCTTCATGCCCGTCTTCCGCTCCCAGTGGCCCGCGGGGCGCCCGGTGGCCCTACCGGCGTCACCAGTGGCCACCTTGGGGTCAACGGCGGCGGTTTTGGGGTCAACGGCAGCGGTTTTGGGGTTTCGGTCTGGGGGGTGCTGACATGCCCCCCCCCGCACCCCCCCAGGCATCCTGGCCCTGCAGCTGCCCCCGGGGGGGCTCGACGCCGAGTCCTCCAGGTGAGAACCAGTGCCCTCCGCCCCCTAAATGCGCCCCCAGCCCCCCAAATGCCCCCAGACCCCCCCCAAATTGACCCCCCCCAATTTATTCCCCCCCCCCCAGCGCCTGCCTCCACCTGGCCGAGATGCAGTGTCGGGTGCGGGAGGCGCTGGCGGAGCGCGAGCGGCTGCTGCGGGCACGGGTAGGACGGCAGGGGGTACAAAATTGGGGGGGGGCACCGGGGGGGGGGGTCCATGGGGCTTGGGGGGACCCCAAGGGTTGGGGGGAACCAAAATGAGGGGAAAACCAAGTGTGCGGGGTGCGCTTGCCGGGGGGACGCATTTGCGAGGCGCACCGGGGGAGGAACCAAAATGAGGGGGGAACCAAGTGTGCTTGGTGCTGTTGCCGGGGGGACGCATTTGCGGAGCGCACCGGGGGGGAACCAAAATGAAGGGGGAACCAAGTGTGCGGGGTGCGCTTGCCGGGGGGACCCATTTGCGGGGCGCACCGGGGGAGGAACCAAAATGAGGGGGGAACCAAGTTTGCGGGTTTCGGTTGCCGGGGGGACGAATTTGCGGGGCGCACCGGGGGGGGTCCATGGGGCTTGGGTTAGGGTTAGGGTTAGGGTTAGGGTTAGGGTTAGGGTTAGGGTTAGTGTCAGAGTCAGAGTCAGAGTCAGAGTCAGGGTAAGCGTAGTGAGATCCTCTCCTGAGGCTATGTTATTTTCCAAAGATTGATAGACGCTGTTAAGGTTTCAGGGGTAGGGCACTAGCGTTGGGTTTCAGCGTAAGTGTTCTCAGGGTTTATGTTTAGGATTTTAAGTTGTTTAGGTTTGGATTTTTAACGGTTAGTATTTTAGGGATTTGGGGGTTAAGGTTTTAAGTTTTTCAGGGTTAGTGTGTTAGGGTTTTAGAGTTTATGGGTTGTAGTGTTGAAAGGTTTTTTAGGGTTAGGGTCTTAGGATTTTCTTTTTGGTCAATTATTTAGGGTTAGGGTTTTAAAATTTTAGTTTTATTTATTTATTTATTTATTTTTTTTTTCAGGTTAGGTTCTCCAGGGTTAGGGTTTTGAGTGTCCTAATTTTTTGGGTTAGGGTTTGGAGCATCTTAATATTTTGTGTTAGTGCTTTGAGCGTCTTATTTTTTTGGATTAGTGTTTGGAGCGTTTTTGGGTTTAGGTTTTTGGGTTTTTAGGTTTTAGTTTTTGGGTTTAGGTTTTGAGATTCATGTTTTTTGGGCTTGGGATTTGAACGTCTTAATTTTGTGGGCTTGGGATTTGAACGTCTTAATTTATTGGGTTAGGAGATTTAGGCATAGGTCTTCAGGTGTTTAGTGTGGTAAATATTTTGGGTTATGTCTGTAGGGGTTTCGAGGATTTTTAGGGTTAGGGCTTGAGGCTTTTTTGTAAAGGCGGTAAGGGCTAGGGTTACAGTGCGTGCTGGTAAATGTAATTCTTGAAAACTCGGCCCGTGATTGGCTGTGCCGGCTGTCCAAGGAATGCTGGTAAATATAGTTTTCCGGCACCAGGCTTCCGGGAGGCCATGTTGGGTGCCCAGAGCATGCCTGGAAATGCAGGGTTAGGGTTAGGGTTAGGGTTAGGGTTAGGGCACATTTTAGCGCGACGCCGCCCGGACACATTTTAGCGCGGCGCCGCCCGGACACATTGCACTTGTGGGGCTGGGAGGTTGTGGGGAACATCTGGAGAAGGTGCCTGTAGGGTTTGTAGGAGCACCTACAGGGTTTGGGGTGGGATCTTTGGGGCTGGGGGGGGTCTCTATGAGGCCGGGGGGGTTTTGGGGGGGATGTGACCCTATGGGGTGCCCCCCCCAGAGCCCCAACCCGCGGCTGACCTAGCATTTTAGCGTGGCCGCCGTCCACCGGCAGCTTCATGCCCGTCTTCCGCTCCCAGTGGCCCGCGGGGCGCCCGGTGGCCCTACCGGCGTCACCAGCGGCCACCTTGGGGTCAACGGCGGCGGTTTTGGGGTCAACGGCAGCGGTTTTGGGGTTTCGGTCTGGGGGGTGCTGACATGCCCCCCCCCGCACCCCCCCAGGCATCCTGGCCCTGCAGCTGCCCCCGGGGGGGCTCGACGCCGAGTCCTCCAGGTGAGAACCAGTGCCCTCCGCCCCCTAAATGCGCCCCCAGCCCCCCAAATGCCCCCAGACCCCCCCCAAATTGACCCCCCCCAATTTATTCCCCCCCCCCCCCAGCGCCTGCCTCCACCTGGCCGAGATGCAGTGTCGGGTGCGGGAGGCGCTGGCGGAGCGCGAGCGGCTGCTGCGGGCACGGGTAGGACGGCAGGGGGTACAAAATTGGGGGGGGGCACCAAGGGGGGGGGGGTCCATGGGGCTTGGGGGGACCCCAAGGGTTGGGGGGAACCAAAATGAGGGGAAAACCAAGTGTGCGGGGTGCACTTGCCGGGGGGACGCATTTGCGAGGCGCACCGGGGGAGGAACCAAAATGAGGGGGGAACCAAGTGTGCGGGGTGCTGTTGCCGGGGGGACGCATTTGCGGAGCGCACCGGGGGGAACCAAAATAAGGGGGGAACCAAGTTTGCGGGTTTCGGTTGCCGGGGGGACGAATTTGCGGGGCGCACCGGGGGGGGTCCATGGGGCTTGGGTTAGGGTTAGGGTTAGGGTTAGGGTTAGGGTTAGGGTTAGGGTTAGGGTTAGGGTTAGGGTTAGGATTAGGGTTAGGGTTAGGGTTAGGTTTAGGGTTAGGGTTAGGGTTAGGGTTAGGGTTAGGGTTAGGGTTAGGGTCAGAGTAAGAGTCAGGGTAAGCGTAGTGAGATCCTCTCCTGAGGCTATGTTATTTTCCAAAGATTGATAGACGCTGTTAAGGTTTCAGGGGTAGGGCACTAGCGTTGGGTTTCAGCGTAAGTGTTCTCAGGGTTTATGTTTAGGATTTTAAGTTGTTTATGTTTGGATTTTTAACGGTTAGTATTTTAGGGATTTGGGGGTTAAGGTTTTAAGTTTTTCAGGGTTAGTGTGTTAGGGTTTTAGAGTTTATGGGTTGTAGTGTTGAAAGGTTTTTTAGGGTTAGGGTCTTAGGATTTTCTTTTTGGTCAATTATTTAGGGTTAGGGTTTTAAAATTTTAGTTTTATTTATTTATTTATTTATTTATTTTTTCAGGTTAGGTTCTCCAGGGTTAGGGTTTTGAGTGTCCTAATTTTTTGGGTTAGGGTTTGGAGCATCTTAATTTTTTGCGTTAGGGTTTTGAGCATCTTAATATTTTGTGTTAGTGATTTGAGCGTCTTATTTTTTTGGATTAGTGTTTGGAGCGTTTTTGGGTTTAGGTTTTTGGGTTTTTAGGTTTTAGTTTTTGGGTTTAGGTTTTGAGATTCATGTTTTTTGGGCTTGGGATTTGAACGTCTTAATTTTGTGGGCTTGGGATTTGAACGTCTTAATTTATTGGGTTAGGAGATTTAGGCATAGGTCTTCAGGTGTTTAGTGTGGTAAATATTTTGGGTTATGTCTGTAGGGGTTTCGAGGATTTTTAGGGTTAGGGCTTGAGGCTTTTTTGTAAAGGCGGTAAGGGCTAGGGTTACAGTGCGTGCTGGTAAATGTAATTCTTGAAAACTCGGCCCGTGATTGGCTGTGCCGGCTGTCCAAGGAATGCTGGTAAATATAGTTTTCCGGCACCAGGCTTCCGGGAGGCCATGTTGGGTGCCCAGAGCATGCCTGGAAATGCAGGGTTAGGGTTAGGGTTAGGGTTAGGGTTAGGGCACATTTTAGCGCGACGCCGCCCGGACACATTTTAGCGCGGCGCCGCCCGGACACATTGCACTTGTGGGGCTGGGAGGTTGTGGGGAACATCTGGAGAAGGTGCCTGTAGGGTTTGTAGGAGCACCTACAGGGTTTGGGGTGGGATCTTTGGGGCTGGGGGGGGTCTCTATGAGGCCGGGGGGGTTTTGGGGGGGATGTGACCCTATGGGGTGCCCCCCCAGAGCCCCAACCCGCGGCTGACCTAGCATTTTAGCGTGGCCGCCGTCCACCGGCAGCTTCATGCCCGTCTTCCGCTCCCAGTGGCCCGCGGGGCGCCCGGTGGCCCTACCGGCGTCACCAGCGGCCACCTTGGGGTCAACGGCGGCGGTTTTGGGGTCAACGGCAGCGGTTTTGGGGTTTCGGTCTGGGGGGTGCTGACATGCCCCCCCCCGCACCCCCCCAGGCATCCTGGCCCTGCAGCTGCCCCCGGGGGGGCTCGACGCCGAGTCCTCCAGGTGAGAACCAGTGCCCTCCGCCCCCTAAATGCGCCCCCAGCCCCCCAAATGCCCCCAGACCCCCCCCAAATTGACCCCCCCCAATTTATTCCCCCCCCCCCAGCGCCTGCCTCCACCTGGCCGAGATGCAGTGTCGGGTGCGGGAGGCGCTGGCGGAGCGCGAGCGGCTGCTGCGGGCACGGGTAGGACGGCAGGGGGTACAAAATTGGGGAGGGGCACCAAGGGGGGGGCGGGTCCATGGGGCTTGGGGGGACCCCAAGGGTTGGGGGGAACCAAAATGAGGGGAAAACCAAGTGTGCGGGGTGCGCTTGCCGGGGGGACGCATTTGCGAGGCGCACCGGGGGAGGAACCAAAATGAGGGGGGAACCAAGTGTGCGGGGTGCTGTTGCCGGGGGGACGCATTTGCGGAGCGCACCGGGGGGGAACCAAAATGAAGGGGGAACCAAGTGTGCGGGGTGCGCTTGCCGGGGGGACCCATTTGCGGGGCGCACCGGGGGAGGAACCAAAATGAGGGGGGAACCAAGTTTGCGGGTTTCGGTTGCCGGGGGGAAGAATTTGCGGGGCGCACCGGGGGGGGTCCATGGGGCTTGGGTTAGGGTTAGGGTTAGGGTTAGGGTTAGGGTTAGGTTTAGGGTTAGGGTTAGGGTTAGGGTTAGGGTTAGTGTCAGAGTCAGAGTCAGGGTAAGCGTAGTGAGATCCTCTCCTGAGGCTATGTTATTTTCCAAAGATTGATTGACGCTTTTAAAGTTTCAGGGTTAGGGTTAGGGTTAGGGTTAGGGTTAGGGTTAGGGTTAGGGTTAGGGTTAGGGTTAGGATTAGGGTTAGGGTTAGGGTTAGGTTTAGGGTTAGGGTTAGGGTTAGGGTTAGGGTTAGGGTCAGAGTAAGAGTCAGGGTAAGCGTAGTGAGATCCTCTCCTAAGCCTATGTTATTTTCCAAAGATTGATTGACGCTGTTAAGGTTTCAGGGGTAGGGCACTAGCGTTGGGTTTCAGCGTAAGTGTTCTCAGGGTTTATGTTTAGGATTTTAAGTTGTTTAGGTTTGGATTTTTAACGGTTAGTATTTTAGGGATTTGGGGGTTAAGGTTTTAAGTTTTTCAGGGTTAGTGTGTTAGGGTTTTAGAGTTTATGGGTTGTAGTGTTGAAAGGTTTTTTAGGGTTAGGGTCTTAGGATTTTCTTTTTGGTCAATTATTTAGGGTTAGGGTTTTAAAATTTTAGTTTTATTTATTTATTTATTTATTTATTTTTTCAGGTTAGGTTCTCCAGGGTTAGGGTTTTGAGTGTCCTAATTTTTTGGGTTAGGGTTTGGAGCATCTTAATATTTTGTGTTAGTGCTTTGAGCGTCTTATTTTTTTGGATTAGTGTTTGGAGCGTTTTTGGGTTTAGGTTTTTGGGTTTTTAGGTTTTAGTTTTTGGGTTTAGGTTTTGAGATTCATGTTTTTTGGGCTTGGGATTTGAACGTCTTAATTTTGTGGGCTTGGGATTTGAACGTCTTAATTTATTGGGTTAGGAGATTTAGGCATAGGTCTTCAGGTGTTTAGTGTGGTAAATATTTTGGGTTATGTCTGTAGGGGTTTCGAGGATTTTTAGGGTTAGGGCTTGAGGCTTTTTTGTAAAGGCGGTAAGGGCTAGGGTTACAGTGCGTGCTGGTAAATGTAATTCTTGAAAACTCGGCCCGTGATTGGCTGTGCCGGCTGTCCAAGGAATGCTGGTAAATATAGTTTTCCGGCACCAGGCTTCCGGGAGGCCATGTTGGGTGCCCAGAGCATGCCTGGAAATGCAGGGTTAGGGTTAGGGTTAGGGTTAGGGTTAGGGCACATTTTAGCGCGACGCCGCCCGGACACATTTTAGCGCGGCGCCGCCCGGACACATTGCACTTGTGGGGCTGGGAGGTTGTGGGGAACATCTGGAGAAGGTGCCTGTAGGGTTTGTAGGAGCACCTACAGGGTTTGGGGTGGGATCTTTGGGGCTGGGGGGGGTCTCTATGAGGCCGGGGGGGTTTTGGGGGGGATGTGACCCTATGGGGTGCCCCCCCCAGAGCCCCAACCCGCGGCTGACCTAGCATTTTAGCGTGGCCGCCGTCCACCGGCAGCTTCATGCCCGTCTTCCGCTCCCAGTGGCCCGCGGGGCGCCCGGTGGCCCTACCGGCGTCACCAGCGGCCACCTTGGGGTCAACGGCGGCGGTTTTGGGGTCAACGGCAGCGGTTTTGGGGTTTCGGTCTGGGGGGTGCTGACATGCCCCCCCCCGCACCCCCCCAGGCATCCTGGCCCTGCAGCTGCCCCCGGGGGGGCTCGACGCCGAGTCCTCCAGGTGAGAACCAGTGCCCTCCGCCCCCTAAATGCGCCCCCAGCCCCCCAAATGCCCCCAGACCCCCCCCAAATTGACCCCCCCCAATTTATTCCCCCCCCCCCAGCGCCTGCCTCCACCTGGCCGAGATGCAGTGTCGGGTGCGGGAGGCGCTGGCGGAGCGCGAGCGGCTGCTGCGGGCACGGGTAGGACGGCAGGGGGTACAAAATTGGGGGGGGGCACCAAGGGGGGGGGGGTCCATGGGGCTTGGGGGGACCCCAAGGGTTGGGGGGAACCAAAATGAGGGGAAAACCAAGTGTGCGGGGTGCACTTGCCGGGGGGACGCATTTGCGAGGCGCACCGGGGGAGGAACCAAAATGAGGGGGGAACCAAGTGTGCGGGGTGCTGTTGCCGGGGGGACGCATTTGCGGAGCGCACCGGGGGGGAACCAAAATGAAGGGGGAACCAAGTGTGCGGGGTGCGCTTGCCGGGGGGACCCATTTGCGGGGCGCACCGGGGGACGAACCAAAATGAGGGGGGAACCAAGTTTGCGGGTTTCGGTTGCCGGGGGGACGAATTTGCGGGGCGCACTGGGGGGGGTCCATGGGGCTTGGGTTAGGGTTAGGGTTAGGGTTAGGGTTAGGGTTAGGGTTAGGGTTAGGGTTAGGGTTAGGGTTAGGGTTAGGGTTAGGATTAGGGTTAGGGTTAGGGTTAGGTTTAGGGTTAGGGTTAGGGTTAGGGTTAGGGTTAGGGTTAGGGTCAGAGTAAGAGTCAGGGTAAGCGTAGTGAGATCCTCTCCTGAGGCTATGTTATTTTCCAAAGATTGATAGACGCTGTTAAGGTTTCAGGGGTAGGGCACTAGCGTTGGGTTTCAGCGTAAGTGTTCTCAGGGTTTATGTTTAGGATTTTAAGTTGTTTATGTTTGGATTTTTAACGGTTAGTATTTTAGGGATTTGGGGGTTAAGGTTTTAAGTTTTTCAGGGTTAGTGTGTTAGGGTTTTAGAGTTTATGGGTTGTAGTGTTGAAAGGTTTTTTAGGGTTAGGGTCTTAGGATTTTCTTTTTGGTCAATTATTTAGGGTTAGGGTTTTAAAATTTTAGTTTTATTTATTTATTTATTTATTTATTTTTTCAGGTTAGGTTCTCCAGGGTTAGGGTTTTGAGTGTCCTAATTTTTTGGGTTAGGGTTTGGAGCATCTTAATTTTTTGCGTTAGGGTTTTGAGCATCTTAATATTTTGTGTTAGTGATTTGAGCGTCTTATTTTTTTGGATTAGTGTTTGGAGCGTTTTTGGGTTTAGGTTTTTGGGTTTTTAGGTTTTAGTTTTTGGGTTTAGGTTTTGAGATTCATGTTTTTTGGGCTTGGGATTTGAACGTCTTAATTTTGTGGGCTTGGGATTTGAACGTCTTAATTTATTGGGTTAGGAGATTTAGGCATAGGTCTTCAGGTGTTTAGTGTGGTAAATATTTTGGGTTATGTCTGTAGGGGTTTCGAGGATTTTTAGGGTTAGGGCTTGAGGCTTTTTTGTAAAGGCGGTAAGGGCTAGGGTTACAGTGCGTGCTGGTAAATGTAATTCTTGAAAACTCGGCCCGTGATTGGCTGTGCCGGCTGTCCAAGGAATGCTGGTAAATATAGTTTTCCGGCACCAGGCTTCCGGGAGGCCATGTTGGGTGCCCAGAGCATGCCTGGAAATGCAGGGTTAGGGTTAGGGTTAGGGTTAGGGTTAGGGTTAGGGCACATTTTAGCGCGACGCCGCCCGGACACATTTTAGCGCGGCGCCGCCCGGACACATTGCACTTGTGGGGCTGGGAGGTTGTGGGGAACATCTGGAGAAGGTGCCTGTAGGGTTTGTAGGAGCACCTACAGGGTTTGGGGTGGGATCTTTGGGGCTGGGGGGGGTCTCTATGAGGCCGGGGGGGTTTTGGGGGGGATGTGACCCTATGGGGTGCCCCCCCCAGAGCCCCAACCCGCGGCTGACCTAGCATTTTAGCGTGGCCGCCGTCCACCGGCAGCTTCATGCCCGTCTTCCGCTCCCAGTGGCCCGCGGGGCGCCCGGTGGCCCTACCGGCGTCACCAGCGGCCACCTTGGGGTCAACGGCGGCGGTTTTGGGGTCAACGGCAGCGGTTTTGGGGTTTCGGTCTGGGGGGTGCTGACATGCCCCCCCCCGCACCCCCCCAGGCATCCTGGCCCTGCAGCTGCCCCCGGGGGGGCTCGACGCCGAGTCCTCCAGGTGAGAACCAGTGCCCTCCGCCCCCTAAATGCGCCCCCAGCCCCCCAAATGCCCCCAGACCCCCCCCAAATTGACCCCCCCCAATTTATTCCCCCCCCCCCCAGCGCCTGCCTCCACCTGGCCGAGATGCAGTGTCGGGTGCGGGAGGCGCTGGCGGAGCGCGAGCGGCTGCTGCGGGCACGGGTAGGACGGCAGGGGGTACAAAATTGGGGAGGGGCACCAAGGGGGGGGCGGGTCCATGGGGCTTGGGGGGACCCCAAGGGTTGGGGGGAACCAAAATGAGGGGAAAACCAAGTGTGCGGGGTGCGCTTGCCGGGGGGACGCATTTGCGAGGCGCACCGGGGGAGGAACCAAAATGAGGGGGGAACCAAGTGTGCGGGGTGCTGTTGCCGGGGGGACGCATTTGCGGAGCGCACCGGGGGGGAACCAAAATGAAGGGGGAACCAAGTGTGCGGGGTGCGCTTGCCGGGGGGACCCATTTGCGGGGCGCACCGGGGGAGGAACCAAAATGAGGGGGGAACCAAGTTTGCGGGTTTCGGTTGCCGGGGGGAAGAATTTGCGGGGCGCACCGGGGGGGTCCATGGGGCTTGGGTTAGGGTTAGGGTTAGGGTTAGGGTTAGGGTTAGGTTTAGGGTTAGGGTTAGGGTTAGGGTTAGGGTTAGTGTCAGAGTCAGAGTCAGGGTAAGCGTAGTGAGATCCTCTCCTGAGGCTATGTTATTTTCCAAAGATTGATTGACGCTTTTAAAGTTTCAGGGTTAGGGTTAGGGTTAGGGTTAGGGTTAGGGTTAGGGTTAGGGTTAGGGTTAGGGTTAGGGTTAGGGTTAGGATTAGGGTTAGGGTTAGGGTTAGGTTTAGGGTTAGGGTTAGGGTTAGGGTTAGGGTTAGGGTCAGAGTAAGAGTCAGGGTAAGCGTAGTGAGATCCTCTCCTGAGCCTATGTTATTTTCCAAAGATTGATTGACGCTTTTAAGGTTTCAGGGGTAGGGCACTAGCGTTGGGTTTCAGCGTAAGTGTTCTCAGGGTTTATGTTTAGGATTTTAAGTTGTTTAGGTTTGGATTTTTAACGGTTAGTATTTTAGGGATTTGGGGGTTAAGGTTTTAAGTTTTTCAGGGTTAGTGTGTTAGGGTTTTAGAGTTTATGGGTTGTAGTGTTGAAAGGTTTTTTAGGGTTAGGGTCTTAGGATTTTCTTTTTGGTCAATTATTTAGGGTTAGGGTTTTAAAATTTTAGTTTTATTTATTTATTTATTTATTTATTTTTTCAGGTTAGGTTCTCCAGGGTTAGGGTTTTGAGTGTCCTAATTTTTTGGGTTAGGGTTTGGAGCATCTTAATTTTTTGCGTTAGGGTTTTGAGCATCTTAATATTTTGTGTTAGTGCTTTGAGCGTCTTATTTTTTTGGATTAGTGTTTGGAGCGTTTTTGGGTTTAGGTTTTTGGGTTTTTAGGTTTTAGTTTTTGGGTTTAGGTTTTGAGATTCATGTTTTTTGGGCTTGGGATTTGAACGTCTTAATTTTGTGGGCTTGGGATTTGAACGTCTTAATTTATTGGGTTAGGAGATTTAGGCATAGGTCTTCAGGTGTTTAGTGTGGTAAATATTTTGGGTTATGTCTGTAGGGGTTTCGAGGATTTTTAGGGTTAGGGCTTGAGGCTTTTTTGTAAAGGCGGTAAGGGCTAGGGTTACAGTGCGTGCTGGTAAATGTAATTCTTGAAAACTCGGCCCGTGATTGGCTGTGCCGGCTGTCCAAGGAATGCTGGTAAATATAGTTTTCCGGCACCAGGCTTCCGGGAGGCCATGTTGGGTGCCCAGAGCATGCCTGGAAATGCAGGGTTAGGGTTAGGGTTAGGGTTAGGGTTAGGGCACATTTTAGCGCGACGCCGCCCGGACACATTTTAGCGCGGCGCCGCCCGGACACATTGCACTTGTGGGGCTGGGAGGTTGTGGGGAACATCTGGAGAAGGTGCCTGTAGGGTTTGTAGGAGCACCTACAGGGTTTGGGGTGGGATCTTTGGGGCTGGGGGGGGTCTCTATGAGGCCGGGGGGGTTTTGGGGGGGATGTGACCCTATGGGGTGCCCCCCCCAGAGCCCCAACCCGCGGCTGACCTAGCATTTTAGCGTGGCCGCCGTCCACCGGCAGCTTCATGCCCGTCTTCCGCTCCCAGTGGCCCGCGGGGCGCCCGGTGGCCCTACCGGCGTCACCAGCGGCCACCTTGGGGTCAACGGCGGCGGTTTTGGGGTCAACGGCAGCGGTTTTGGGGTTTCGGTCTGGGGGGTGCTGACATGCCCCCCCCCGCACCCCCCCAGGCATCCTGGCCCTGCAGCTGCCCCCGGGGGGGCTCGACGCCGAGTCCTCCAGGTGAGAACCAGTGCCCTCCGCCCCCTAAATGCGCCCCCAGCCCCCCAAATGCCCCCAGACCCCCCCCAAATTGACCCCCCCCAATTTATTCCCCCCCCCCCAGCGCCTGCCTCCACCTGGCCGAGATGCAGTGTCGGGTGCGGGAGGCGCTGGCGGAGCGTGAGCGGCTGCTGCGGGCACGGGTAGGACGGCAGGGGGTACAAAATTGGGGAGGGGCACCAAGGGGGGGGCGGGTCCATGGGGCTTGGGGGGACCCCAAGGGTTGGGGGGAACCAAAATGAGGGGAAAACCAAGTGTGCGGGGTGCGCTTGCCGGGGGGACGCATTTGCGAGGCGCACCGGGGGAGGAACCAAAATGAGGGGGGAACCAAGTGTGCGGGGTGCTGTTGCCGGGGGGACGCATTTGCGGAGCGCACCGGGGGGGAACCAAAATGAAGGGGGAACCAAGTGTGCGGGGTGCGCTTGCCGGGGGGACCCATTTGCGGGGCGCACCGGGGGAGGAACCAAAATGAGGGGGGAACCAAGTTTGCGGGTTTCGGTTGCCGGGGGGAAGAATTTGCGGGGCGCACCGGGGGGGTCCATGGGGCTTGGGTTAGGGTTAGGGTTAGGGTTAGGGTTAGGGTTAGGTTTAGGGTTAGGGTTAGGGTTAGGGTTAGGGTTAGTGTCAGAGTCAGAGTCAGGGTAAGCGTAGTGAGATCCTCTCCTGAGGCTATGTTATTTTCCAAAGATTGATTGACGCTTTTAAAGTTTCAGGGTTAGGGTTAGGGTTAGGGTTAGGGTTAGGGTTAGGGTTAGGGTTAGGGTTAGGGTTAGGGTTAGGATTAGGGTTAGGGTTAGGGTTAGGTTTAGGGTTAGGGTTAGGGTTAGGGTTAGGGTTAGGGTCAGAGTAAGAGTCAGGGTAAGCGTAGTGAGATCCTCTCCTGAGGCTATGTTATTTTCCAAAGATTGATTGACGCTTTTAAGGTTTCAGGGGTAGGGCACTAGCGTTGGGTTTCAGCGTAAGTGTTCTCAGGGTTTATGTTTAGGATTTTAAGTTGTTTAGGTTTGGATTTTTAACGGTTAGTATTTTAGGGATTTGGGGGTTAAGGTTTTAAGTTTTTCAGGGTTAGTGTGTTAGGGTTTTAGAGTTTATGGGTTGTAGTGTTGAAAGGTTTTTTAGGGTTAGGGTCTTAGGATTTTCTTTTTGGTCAATTATTTAGGGTTAGGGTTTTAAAATTTTAGTTTTATTTATTTATTTATTTATTTATTTTTTCAGGTTAGGTTCTCCAGGGTTAGGGTTTTGAGTGTCCTAATTTTTTGGGTTAGGGTTTGGAGCATCTTAATTTTTTGCGTTAGGGTTTTGAGCATCTTAATATTTTGTGTTAGTGCTTTGAGCGTCTTATTTTTTTGGATTAGTGTTTGGAGCGTTTTTGGGTTTAGGTTTTTGGGTTTTTAGGTTTTAGTTTTTGGGTTTAGGTTTTGAGATTCATGTTTTTTGGGCTTGGGATTTGAACGTCTTAATTTTGTGGGCTTGGGATTTGAACGTCTTAATTTATTGGGTTAGGAGATTTAGGCATAGGTCTTCAGGTGTTTAGTGTGGTAAATATTTTGGGTTATGTCTGTAGGGGTTTCGAGGATTTTTAGGGTTAGGGCTTGAGGCTTTTTTGTAAAGGCGGTAAGGGCTAGGGTTACAGTGCGTGCTGGTAAATGTAATTCTTGAAAACTCGGCCCGTGATTGGCTGTGCCGGCTGTCCAAGGAATGCTGGTAAATATAGTTTTCCGGCACCAGGCTTCCGGGAGGCCATGTTGGGTGCCCAGAGCATGCCTGGAAATGCAGGGTTAGGGTTAGGGTTAGGGTTAGGGTTAGGGCACATTTTAGCGCGACGCCGCCCGGACACATTTTAGCGCGGCGCCGCCCGGACACATTGCACTTGTGGGGCTGGGAGGTTGTGGGGAACATCTGGAGAAGGTGCCTGTAGGGTTTGTAGGAGCACCTACAGGGTTTGGGGTGGGATCTTTGGGGCTGGGGGGGGTCTCTATGAGGCCGGGGGGGTTTTGGGGGGGATGTGACCCTATGGGGTGCCCCCCCCAGAGCCCCAACCCGCGGCTGACCTAGCATTTTAGCGTGGCCGCCGTCCACCGGCAGCTTCATGCCCGTCTTCCGCTCCCAGTGGCCCGCGGGGCGCCCGGTGGCCCTACCGGCGTCACCAGCGGCCACCTTGGGGTCAACGGCGGCGGTTTTGGGGTCAACGGCAGCGGTTTTGGGGTTTCGGTCTGGGGGGTGCTGACATGCCCCCCCCCGCACCCCCCCAGGCATCCTGGCCCTGCAGCTGCCCCCGGGGGGGCTCGACGCCGAGTCCTCCAGGTGAGAACCAGTGCCCTCCGCCCCCTAAATGCGCCCCCAGCCCCCCAAATGCCCCCAGACCCCCCCCAAATTGACCCCCCCCAATTTATTCCCCCCCCCCCAGCGCCTGCCTCCACCTGGCCGAGATGCAGTGTCGGGTGCGGGAGGCGCTGGCGGAGCGTGAGCGGCTGCTGCGGGCACGGGTAGGACGGCAGGGGGTACAAAATTGGGGAGGGGCACCAAGGGGGGGGCGGGTCCATGGGGCTTGGGGGGACCCCAAGGGTTGGGGGGAACCAAAATGAGGGGAAAACCAAGTGTGCGGGGTGCGCTTGCCGGGGGGACGCATTTGCGAGGCGCACCGGGGGAGGAACCAAAATGAGGGGGGAACCAAGTGTGCGGGGTGCTGTTGCCGGGGGGACGCATTTGCGGAGCGCACCGGGGGGGAACCAAAATGAAGGGGGAACCAAGTGTGCGGGGTGCGCTTGCCGGGGGGACCCATTTGCGGGGCGCACCGGGGGAGGAACCAAAATGAGGGGGGAACCAAGTGTGCGGGGTGCTGTTGCCGGGGGGACGCATTTGCGGAGCGCACCGGGGGGGAACCAAAATGAAGGGGGAACCAAGTGTGCGGGGTGCGCTTGCCGGGGGGACCCATTTGGGGGGCGCACCGGGGGAGGAACCAAAATGAGGGGGGAACCAAGTTTGCGGGTTTCGGTTGCCGGGGGGAAGAATTTGTGGGGCGCACCGGGGGGGGTCCATGGGGCTTGGGTTAGGGTTAGGGTTAGGGTTAGGGTTAGGTTTAGGGTTAGGGTTAGGGTTAGGGTTAGGGTTAGTGTCAGAGTCAGAGTCAGGGTAAGCGTAGTGAGATCCTCTCCTGAGGCTATGTTATTTTCCAAAGATTGATTGACGCTTTTAAAGTTTCAGGGTTAGGGTTAGGGTTAGGGTTAGGGTTAGGGTTAGGGTTAGGGTTAGGGTTAGGATTAGGGTTAGGGTTAGGGTTAGGTTTAGGGTTAGGGTTAGGGTTAGGGTTAGGGTTAGGGTCAGAGTAAGAGTCAGGGTAAGCGTAGTGAGATCCTCTCCTGAGCCTATGTTATTTTCCAAAGATTGATTGACGCTTTTAAGGTTTCAGGGGTAGGGCACTAGCGTTGGGTTTCAGCGTAAGTGTTCTCAGGGTTTATGTTTAGGATTTTAAGTTGTTTAGGTTTGGATTTTTAACGGTTAGTATTTTAGGGATTTGGGGGTTAAGGTTTTAAGTTTTTCAGGGTTAGTGTGTTAGGGTTTTAGAGTTTATGGGTTGTAGTGTTGAAAGGTTTTTTAGGGTTAGGGTCTTAGGATTTTCTTTTTGGTCAATTATTTAGGGTTAGGGTTTTAAAATTTTAGTTTTATTTATTTATTTATTTATTTATTTTTTCAGGTTAGGTTCTCCAGGGTTAGGGTTTTGAGTGTCCTAATTTTTTGGGTTAGGGTTTGGAGCCTCTTAATTTTTTGCGTTAGGGTTTTGAGCATCTTAATATTTTGTGTTAGTGCTTTGAGCGTCTTATTTTTTTGGATTAGTGTTTGGAGCGTTTTTGGGTTTAGGTTTTTGGGTTTTTAGGTTTTAGTTTTTGGGTTTAGGTTTTGAGATTCATGTTTTTTGGGCTTGGGATTTGAACGTCTTAATTTTGTGGGCTTGGGATTTGAACGTCTTAATTTATTGGGTTAGGAGATTTAGGCATAGGTCTTCAGGTGTTTAGTGTGGTAAATATTTTGGGTTATGTCTGTAGGGGTTTCGAGGATTTTTAGGGTTAGGGCTTGAGGCTTTTTTGTAAAGGCGGTAAGGGCTAGGGTTACAGTGCGTGCTGGTAAATGTAATTCTTGAAAACTCGGCCCGTGATTGGCTGTGCCGGCTGTCCAAGGAATGCTGGTAAATATAGTTTTCCGGCACCAGGCTTCCGGGAGGCCATGTTGGGTGCCCAGAGCATGCCTGGAAATGCAGGGTTAGGGTTAGGGTTAGGGTTAGGGTTAGGGCACATTTTAGCGCGACGCCGCCCGGACACATTTTAGCGCGGCGCCGCCCGGACACATTGCACTTGTGGGGCTGGGAGGTTGTGGGGAACATCTGGAGAAGGTGCCTGTAGGGTTTGTAGGAGCACCTACAGGGTTTGGGGTGGGATCTTTGGGGCTGGGGGGGGTCTCTATGAGGCCGGGGGGGTTTTGGGGGGGATGTGACCCTATGGGGTGCCCCCCCCATAGCCCCAACCCGCGGCTGACCTAGCATTTTAGCGTGGCCGCCGTCCACCGGCAGCTTCATGCCCGTCTTCCGCTCCCAGTTGCCCGCGGGGCGCCCGGTGGCCCTACCGGCGTCACCAGCGGCCACCTTGGGGTCAACGGCGGCGGTTTTGGGGTCAACGGCAGAGGTTTTGGGGTTTCGGTCTGGGGGGTGCTGACATGCCCCCCCCCGCACCCCCCCAGGCATCCTGGCCCTGCAGCTGCCCCCGGGGGGGCTCGACGCCGAGTCCTCCAGGTGAGAACCAGTGCCCTCCGCCCCCTAAATGCGCCCCCAGCCCCCCAAATGCCCCCAGACCCCCCCCAAATTGACCCCCCCCAATTTATTCCCCCCCCCCCAGCGCCTGCCTCCACCTGGCCGAGATGCAGTGTCGGGTGCGGGAGGCGCTGGCGGAGCGTGAGCGGCTGCTGCGGGCACGGGTAGGACGGCAGGGGGTACAAAATTGGGGAGGGGCACCAAGGGGGGGGCGGGTCCATGGGGCTTGGGGGGACCCCAAGGGTTGGGGGGAACCAAAATGAGGGGAAAACCAAGTGTGCGGGGTGCGCTTGCCGGGGGGACGCATTTGCGAGGCGCACCGGGGGAGGAACCAAAATGAGGGGGGAACCAAGTGTGCGGGGTGCTGTTGCCGGGGGGACGCATTTGCGGAGCGCACCGGGGGGGAACCAAAATGAAGGGGGAACCAAGTGTGCGGGGTGCGCTTGCCGGGGGGACCCATTTGCGGGGCGCACCGGGGGAGGAACCAAAATGAGGGGGGAACCAAGTTTGCGGGTTTCGGTTGCCGGGGGGACGAATTTGCGGGGCGCACCGGGGGGTGTCCATGGGGCTTGGGTTAGGGTTAGGGTTAGGGTTAGGGTTAGGGTTAGGGTTAGGGTTAGGGTTAGGGTTAGGGTTAGTGTCAGAGTCAGAGTCAGGGTAAGCGTAGTGAGATCCTCTCCTGAGGCTATGTTATTTTCCAAAGATTGATTGACGCTTTTAAAGTTTCAGGGTTAGGGTTAGGGTTAGGGTTAGGGTTAGGGTTAGGGTTAGGGTTAGGATTAGGGTTAGGGTTAGGGTTAGGTTTAGGGTTAGGGTTAGGGTTAGGGTTAGGGTTAGGGTCAGAGTAAGAGTCAGGGTAAGCGTAGTGAGATCCTCTCCTGAGCCTATGTTATTTTCCAAAGATTGATTGACGCTTTTAAGGTTTCAGGGGTAGGGCACTAGCGTTGGGTTTCAGCGTAAGTGTTCTCAGGGTTTATGTTTAGGATTTTAAGTTGTTTAGGTTTGGATTTTTAACGGTTAGTATTTTAGGGATTTGGGGGTTAAGGTTTTAAGTTTTTCAGGGTTAGTGTGTTAGGGTTTTAGAGTTTATGGGTTGTAGTGTTGAAAGGTTTTTTAGGGTTAGGGTCTTAGGATTTTCTTTTTGGTCAATTATTTAGGGTTAGGGTTTTAAAATTTTAGTTTTATTTATTTATTTATTTATTTATTTTTTCAGGTTAGGTTCTCCAGGGTTAGGGTTTTGAGTGTCCTAATTTTTTGGGTTAGGGTTTGGAGCATCTTAATTTTTTGCGTTAGGGTTTTGAGCATCTTAATATTTTGTGTTAGTGCTTTGAGCGTCTTATTTTTTTGGATTAGTGTTTGGAGCGTTTTTGGGTTTAGGTTTTTGGGTTTTTAGGTTTTAGTTTTTGGGTTTAGGTTTTGAGATTCATGTTTTTTGGGCTTGGGATTTGAACGTCTTAATTTTGTGGGCTTGGGATTTGAACGTCTTAATTTATTGGGTTAGGAGATTTAGGCATAGGTCTTCAGGTGTTTAGTGTGGTAAATATTTTGGGTTATGTCTGTAGGGGTTTCGAGGATTTTTAGGGTTAGGGCTTGAGGCTTTTTTGTAAAGGCGGTAAGGGCTAGGGTTACAGTGCGTGCTGGTAAATGTAATTCTTGAAAACTCGGCCCGTGATTGGCTGTGCCGGCTGTCCAAGGAATGCTGGTAAATATAGTTTTCCGGCACCAGGCTTCCGGGAGGCCATGTTGGGTGCCCAGAGCATGCCTGGAAATGCAGGGTTAGGGTTAGGGTTAGGGTTAGGGTTAGGGCACATTTTAGCGCGACGCCGCCCGGACACATTTTAGCGCGGCGCCGCCCGGACACATTGCACTTGTGGGGCTGGGAGGTTGTGGGGAACATCTGGAGAAGGTGCCTGTAGGGTTTGTAGGAGCACCTACAGGGTTTGGGGTGGGATCTTTGGGGCTGCGGGGGGTCTCTATGAGGCCGGGGGGGTTTTGGGGGGGATGTGACCCTATGGGGTGCCCCCCCCAGAGCCCCAACCCGCGGCTGACCTAGCATTTTAGCGTGGCCGCCGTCCACCGGCAGCTTCATGCCCGTCTTCCCCTCCCAGTGGCCCGCGGGGCGCCCGGTGGCCCTACCGGCGTCACCAGCGGCCACCTTGGGGTCAACGGCGGCGGTTTTGGGGTCAACGGCAGCGGTTTTGGGGTTTCGGTCTGGGGGGTGCTGACATGCCCCCCCCCGCACCCCCCCAGGCATCCTGGCCCTGCAGCTGCCCCCGGGGGGGCTCGACGCCGAGTCCTCCAGGTGAGAACCAGTGCCCTCCGCCCCCTAAATGCGCCCCCAGCCCCCCAAATGCCCCCAGACCCCCCCCAAATTGACCCCCCCCAATTTATTCCCCCCCCCCCAGCGCCTGCCTCCACCTGGCCGAGATGCAGTATCAGGTGCGGGAGGTGCTGGCGGAGCGCGAGCGGCTGCTGCGGGCACGGGTAGGACGGCAGGGGGTACAAAATTGGGGGGGGGCACCAAGGGGGGGGGGGTCCATGGGGCTTGGGGGGACCCCAAGGGTTGGGGGGAACCAAAATGAGGGGGGAACCAAGTGTGCGGGGTGCGCTTGCCGGGGGGACGCATTTGCGAGGCGCACCGGGGGGGAACCAAAATGAAGGGGGAACCAAGTGTGCGGGGTGCGCTTGCCGGGGGGACCAATTTGCGGGGCGCACCGGGGGACGAACCAAAATGAGGGGGGAACCAAGTTTGCGGGTTTCGGTTGCCGGGGGGACGAATTTGCGGGGAGCACCGGGGGGGGTCCATGGGGCTTGGGTTAGGGTTAGGGTTAGGGTTAGGGTTAGGGTTAGGGTTAGGGTTAGGGTTAGTGTCAGAGTCAGAGTCAGGGTAAGCGTAGTGAGATCCTCTCCTGAGGCTATGTTATTTTCCAAAGATTGATTGACGCTTTTAAAGTTTCAGGGTTAGGGTTAGGGTTAGGGTTAGGGTTAGGGTTAGGGTTAGGGTTAGGGTTAGGATTAGGGTTAGGGTTAGGGTTAGGTTTAGGGTTAGGGTTAGGGTTAGGGTTAGGGTTAGGGTCAGAGTAAGAGTCAGGGTAAGCGTAGTGAGATCCTCTCCTGAGCCTATGTTATTTTCCAAAGATTGATTGATGCTTTTAAGGTTTCAGGGGTAGGGCACTAGCGTTGGGTTTCAGTGTAAGTGTTCTCAGGGTTTATGTTTAGGATTTTAAGTTGTTTAGGTTTGGATTTTTAACGGTTAGTATTTTAGGGATTTGGGGGTTAAGGTTTTAAGTTTTTCAGGGTTAGTGTGTTAGGGTTTTAGAGTTTATGGGTTGTAGTGTTGAAAGGTTTTTTAGGGTTAGGGTCTTAGGATTTTCTTTTTGGTCAATTATTTAGGGTTAGGGTTTTAAAATTTTAGTTTTATTTATTTATTTATTTATTTATTTTTTCAGGTTAGGTTCTCCAGGGTTAGGGTTTTGAGTGTCCTAATTTTTTGGGTTAGGGTTTGGAGCATCTTAATTTTTTGCGTTAGGGTTTTGAGCATCTTAATATTTTGTGTTAGTGCTTTGAGCGTCTTATTTTTTTGGATTAGTGTTTGGAGCGTTTTTGGGTTTAGGTTTTTGGGTTTTTAGGTTTTAGTTTTTGGGTTTAGGTTTTGAGATTCATGTTTTTTGGGCTTGGGATTTGAACGTCTTAATTTTGTGGGCTTGGGATTTGAACGTCTTAATTTATTGGGTTAGGAGATTTAGGCATAGGTCTTCAGGTGTTTAGTGTGGTAAATATTTTGGGTTATGTCTGTAGGGGTTTCGAGGATTTTTAGGGTTAGGGCTTGAGGCTTTTTTGTAAAGGCGGTAAGGGCTAGGGTTACAGTGCGTGCTGGTAAATGTAATTCTTGAAAACTCGGCCCGTGATTGGCTGTGCCGGCTGTCCAAGGAATGCTGGTAAATATAGTTTTCCGGCACCAGGCTTCCGGGAGGCCATGTTGGGTGCCCAGAGCATGCCTGGAAATGCAGGGTTAGGGTTAGGGTTAGGGTTAGGGTTAGGGTTAGGGTTAGGGCACATTTTAGCGCGACGCCGCCCGGACACATTTTAGCGCGGCGCCGCCCGGACACATTGCACTTGTGGGGCTGGGAGGTTGTGGGGAACATCTGGAGAAGGTGCCTGTAGGGTTTGTAGGAGCACCTACAGGGTTTGGGGTGGGATCTTTGGGGCTGGGGGTGGTCTCTATGAGGCCGGGGGGGTTTTGGGGGGGATGTGACCCTATGGGGTGCCCCCCCCAGAGCCCCAACCCGCGGCTGACCTAGCATTTTAGCGTGGCCGCCGTCCACCGGCAGCTTCATGCCCGTCTTCCGCTCCCAGTGGCCCGCGGGGCGCCCGGTGGCCCTACCGGCGTCACCAGCGGCCACCTTGGGGTCAACGGCGGCGGTTTTGGGGTCAACGGCAGCGGTTTTGGGGTTTCGGTCTGGGGGGTGCTGACATGCCCCCCCCCGCACCCCCCCAGGCATCCTGGCCCTGCAGCTGCCCCCGGGGGGGCTCGACGCCGAGTCCTCCAGGTGAGAACCAGTGCCCTCCGCCCCCTAAATGCGCCCCCAGCCCCCCAAATGCCCCCAGACCCCCCCCAAATTGACCCCCCCCAATTTATTCCCCCCCCCCCAGCGCCTGCCTCCACCTGGCCGAGATGCAGTGTCGGGTGCGGGAGGCGCTGGCGGAGCGCGAGCGGCTGCTGCGGGCACGGGTAGGACGGCAGGGGGTACAAAATTGGGGGGGGGCACCAAGGGGGGGGGGGTCCATGGGGCTTGGGGGGACCCCAAGGGTTGGGGGGAACCAAAATGAGGGGAAAACCAAGTGTGCGGGGTGCGCTTGCCGGGGGGACGCATTTGCGAGGCGCACCGGGGGAGGAACCAAAATGAGGGGGGAACCAAGTGTGCGGGGTGCTGTTGCCGGGGGGACGCATTTGCGGAGCGCACCGGGGGGGAACCAAAATGAAGGGGGAACCAAGTGTGCGGGGTGCGCTTGCCGGGGGGACCCATTTGCGGGGCGCACCGGGGGAGGAACCAAAATGAGGGGGGAACCAAGTTTGCGGGTTTCGGTTGCCGGGGGGAAGAATTTGCGGGGCGCACCGGGGGGGGTCCATGGGGCTTGGGTTAGGGTTAGGGTTAGGGTTAGGGTTAGGGTTAGGGTTAGGGTTAGGGTTAGGGTTAGGGTTAGTGTCAGAGTCAGAGTCAGGGTAAGCGTAGTGAGATCCTCTCCTGAGGCTATGTTATTTTCCAAAGATTGATTGACGCTTTTAAAGTTTCAGGGTTAGGGTTAGGGTTAGGGTTAGGGTTAGGGTTAGGGTTAGGGTTAGGGTTAGGGTTAGGGTTAGGATTAGGGTTAGGGTTAGGGTTAGGTTTAGGGTTAGGGTTAGGGTTAGGGTTAGGGTTAGGGTCAGAGTAAGAGTCAGGGTAAGCGTAGTGAGATCCTCTCCTGAGCCTATGTTATTTTCCAAAGATTGATTGATGCTTTTAAGGTTTCAGGGGTAGGGCACTAGCGTTGGGTTTCAGCGTAAGTGTTCTCAGGGTTTATGTTTAGGATTTTAAGTTGTTTAGGTTTGGATTTTTAACGGTTAGTATTTTAGGGATTTGGGGGTTAAGGTTTTAAGTTTTTCAGGGTTAGTGTGTTAGGGTTTTAGAGTTTATGGGTTGTAGTGTTGAAAGGTTTTTTAGGGTTAGGGTCTTAGGATTTTCTTTTTGGTCAATTATTTAGGGTTAGGGTTTTAAAATTTTAGTTTTATTTATTTATTTATTTATTTATTTTTTCAGGTTAGGTTCTCCAGGGTTAGGGTTTTGAGTGTCCTAATTTTTTGGGTTAGGGTTTGGAGCATCTTAATTTTTTGCGTTAGGGTTTTGAGCATCTTAATATTTTGTGTTAGTGCTTTGAGCGTCTTATTTTTTTGGATTAGTGTTTGGAGCGTTTTTGGGTTTAGGTTTTTGGGTTTTTAGGTTTTAGTTTTTGGGTTTAGGTTTTGAGATTCATGTTTTTTGGGCTTGGGATTTGAACGTCTTAATTTTGTGGGCTTGGGATTTGAACGTCTTAATTTATTGGGTTAGGAGATTTAGGCATAGGTCTTCAGGTGTTTAGTGTGGTAAATATTTTGGGTTATGTCTGTAGGGGTTTCGAGGATTTTTAGGGTTAGGGCTTGAGGCTTTTTTGTAAAGGCGGTAAGGGCTAGGGTTACAGTGCGTGCTGGTAAATGTAATTCTTGAAAACTCGGCCCGTGATTGGCTGTGCCGGCTGTCCAAGGAATGCTGGTAAATATAGTTTTCCGGCACCAGGCTTCCGGGAGGCCATGTTGGGTGCCCAGAGCATGCCTGGAAATGCAGGGTTAGGGTTAGGGTTAGGGTTAGGGTTAGGGTTAGGGCACATTTTAGCGCGACGCCGCCCGGACACATTTTAGCGCGGCGCCGCCCGGACACATTGCACTTGTGGGGCTGGGAGGTTGTGGGGAACATCTGGAGAAGGTGCCTGTAGGGTTTGTAGGAGCACCTACAGGGTTTGGGGTGGGATCTTTGGGGCTGGGGGGGGTCTCTATGAGGCCGGGGGGGTTTTGGGGGGGATGTGACCCTATGGGGTGCCCCCCCCAGAGCCCCAACCCGCGGCTGACCTAGCATTTTAGCGTGGCCGCCGTCCACCGGCAGCTTCATGCCCGTCTTCCGCTCCCAGTGGCCCGCGGGGCGCCCGGTGGCCCTACCGGCGTCACCAGCGGCCACCTTGGGGTCAACGGCGGCGGTTTTGGGGTCAACGGCAGCGGTTTTGGGGTTTCGGTCTGGGGGGTGCTGACATGCCCCCCCCCGCACCCCCCCAGGCATCCTGGCCCTGCAGCTGCCCCCGGGGGGGCTCGACGCCGAGTCCTCCAGGTGAGAACCAGTGCCCTCCGCCCCCTAAATGCGCCCCCAGCCCCCCAAATGCCCCCAGACCCCCCCCAAATTGACCCCCCCCAATTTATTCCCCCCCCCCCAGCGCCTGCCTCCACCTGGCCGAGATGCAGTGTCGGGTGCGGGAGGCGCTGGCGGAGCGCGAGCGGCTGCTGCGGGCACGGGTAGGACGGCAGGGGGTACAAAATTGGGGGGGGGCACCAAGGGGGGGGGGGTCCATGGGGCTTGGGGGGACCCCAAGGGTTGGGGGGAACCAAAATGAGGGGAAAACCAAGTGTGCGGGGTGCGCTTGCCGGGGGGACGCATTTGCGGAGCGCACCGGGGGGGAACCAAAATGAAGGGGGAACCAAGTGTGCGGGGTGCGCTTGCCGGGGGTACCCATTTGCGGGGCGCACCGGGGGAGGAACCAAAATGAGGGGGGAACCAAGTTTGCGGGTTTCGGTTGCCGGGGGGAAGAATTTGCGGGGCGCACCGGGGAAGGAACCAAAATGAGGGGGGAACCAAGTTTGCGGGTTTCGGTTGCCGGGGGGACGAATTTGCGGGGCGCACCGGGGGGGGTCCATGGGGCTTGGGTTAGGGTTAGGGTTAGGGTTAGGGTTAGGGTTAGGGTTAGGGTTAGGGTTAGGGTTAGTGTCAGAGTCAGAGTCAGAGTCAGAGTCAGGGTAAGCGTAGTGAGATCCTCTCCTGAGGCTATGTTATTTTCCAAAGATTGATTGACGCTTTTAAAGTTTCAGGGTTAGGGTTAGGGTTAGGGTTAGGGTTAGGGTTAGGGTTAGGGTTAGGATTAGGGTTAGGGTTAGGGTTAGGTTTAGGGTTAGGGTTAGGGTTAGGGTTAGGGTTAGGGTCAGAGTAAGAGTCAGGGTAAGCGTAGTGAGATCCTCTCCTGAGCCTATGTTATTTTCCAAAGATTGATTGACGCTTTTAAGGTTTCAGGGGTAGGGCACTAGCGTTGGGTTTCAGCGTAAGTGTTCTCAGGGTTTATGTTTAGGATTTTAAGTTGTTTAGGTTTGGATTTTTAACGGTTAGTATTTTAGGGATTTGGGGGTTAAGGTTTTAAGTTTTTCAGGGTTAGTGTGTTAGGGTTTTAGAGTTTATGGGTTGTAGTGTTGAAAGGTTTTTTAGGGTTAGGGTCTTAGGATTTTCTTTTTGGTCAATTATTTAGGGTTAGGGTTTTAAAATTTTAGTTTTATTTATTTATTTATTTATTTATTTTTTCAGGTTAGGTTCTCCAGGGTTAGGGTTTTGAGTGTCCTAATTTTTTGGGTTAGGGTTTGGAGCATCTTAATTTTTTGCGTTAGGGTTTTGAGCATCTTAATATTTTGTGTTAGTGCTTTGAGCGTCTTATTTTTTTGGATTAGTGTTTGGAGCGTTTTTGGGTTTAGGTTTTTGGGTTTTTAGGTTTTAGTTTTTGGGTTTAGGTTTTGAGATTCATGTTTTTTGGGCTTGGGATTTGAACGTCTTAATTTTGTGGGCTTGGGATTTGAACGTCTTAATTTATTGGGTTAGGAGATTTAGGCATAGGTCTTCAGGTGTTTAGTGTGGTAAATATTTTGGGTTATGTCTGTAGGGGTTTCGAGGATTTTTAGGGTTAGGGCTTGAGGCTTTTTTGTAAAGGCGGTAAGGGCTAGGGTTACAGTGCGTGCTGGTAAATGTAATTCTTGAAAACTCGGCCCGTGATTGGCTGTGCCGGCTGTCCAAGGAATGCTGGTAAATATAGTTTTCCGGCACCAGGCTTCCGGGAGGCCATGTTGGGTGCCCAGAGCATGCCTGGAAATGCAGGGTTAGGGTTAGGGTTAGGGTTAGGGTTAGGGTTAGGGCACATTTTAGCGCGACGCCGCCCGGACACATTTTAGCGCGGCGCCGCCCGGACACATTGCACTTGTGGGGCTGGGAGGTTGTGGGGAACATCTGGAGAAGGTGCCTGTAGGGTTTGTAGGAGCACCTACAGGGTTTGGGGTGGGATCTTTGGGGCTGGGGGGGGTCTCTATGAGGCCGGGGGGGTTTTGGGGGGGATGTGACCCTATGGGGTGCCCCCCCCAGAGCCCCAACCCGCGGCTGACCTAGCATTTTAGCGTGGCCGCCGTCCACCGGCAGCTTCATGCCCGTCTTCCCCTCCCAGTGGCCCGCGGGGCGCCCGGTGGCCCTACCGGCGTCACCAGCGGCCACCTTGGGGTCAACGGCGGCGGTTTTGGGGTCAACGGCAGCGGTTTTGGGGTTTCGGTCTGGGGGGTGCTGACATGCCCCCCCCCGCACCCCCCCAGGCATCCTGGCCCTGCAGCTGCCCCCGGGGGGGCTCGACGCCGAGTCCTCCAGGTGAGAACCAGTGCCCTCCGCCCCCTAAATGCGCCCCCAGCCCCCCAAATGCCCCCAGACCCCCCCCAAATTGACCCCCCCCAATTTATTCCCCCCCCCCCAGCGCCTGCCTCCACCTGGCCGAGATGCAGTGTCGGGTGCGGGAGGCGCTGGCGGAGCGCGAGCGGCTGCTGCGGGCACGGGTAGGACGGCAGGGGGTACAAAATTGGGGGGGGGCACCAAGGGGGGGGGGGTCCATGGGGCTTGGGGGGACCCCAAGGGTTGGGGGGAACCAAAATGAGGGGAAAACCAAGTGTGCGGGGTGCGCTTGCCGGGGGGACGCATTTGCGAGGCGCACCGGGGGAGGAACCAAAATGAGGGGGGAACCAAGTGTGCGGGGTGCTGTTGCCGGGGGGACGCATTTTCGGAGCGCACCGGGGGGGAACCAAAATGAAGGGGGAACCAAGTGTGCGGGTTTCGGTTGCCGGGGGGACGAATTTGCGGGGCGCACCGGGGGGGGTCCATGGGGCTTGGGTTAGGGTTAGGGTTAGGGTTAGGGTTAGGGTTAGGGTTAGGGTTAGTGTCAGAGTCAGAGTCAGAGTCAGAGTCAGGGTAAGCGTAGTGAGATCCTCTCCTGAGGCTATGTTATTTTCCAAAGATTGATTGACGCTTTTAAAGTTTCAGGGTTAGGGTTAGGGTTAGGGTTAGGGTTAGGGTTAGGGTTAGGGTTAGGATTAGGGTTAGGGTTAGGGTTAGGTTTAGGGTTAGGGTTAGGGTTAGGGTTAGGGTTAGGGTCAGAGTAAGAGTCAGGGTAAGCGTAGTGAGATCCTCTCCTGAGCCTATGTTATTTTCCAAAGATTGATTGACGCTTTTAAGGTTTCAGGGGTAGGGCACTAGCGTTGGGTTTCAGCGTAAGTGTTCTCAGGGTTTATGTTTAGGATTTTAAGTTGTTTAGGTTTGGATTTTTAACGGTTAGTATTTTAGGGATTTGGGGGTTAAGGTTTTAAGTTTTTCAGGGTTAGTGTGTTAGGGTTTTAGAGTTTATGGGTTGTAGTGTTGAAAGGTTTTTTAGGGTTAGGGTCTTAGGATTTTCTTTTTGGTCAATTATTTAGGGTTAGGGTTTTAAAATTTTAGTTTTATTTATTTATTTATTTATTTATTTTTTCAGGTTAGGTTCTCCAGGGTTAGGGTTTTGAGTGTCCTAATTTTTTGGGTTAGGGTTTGGAGCATCTTAATTTTTTGCGTTAGGGTTTTGAGCATCTTAATATTTTGTGTTAGTGCTTTGAGCGTCTTATTTTTTTGGATTAGTGTTTGGAGCGTTTTTGGGTTTAGGTTTTTGGGTTTTTAGGTTTTAGTTTTTGGGTTTAGGTTTTGAGATTCATGTTTTTTGGGCTTGGGATTTGAACGTCTTAATTTTGTGGGCTTGGGATTTGAACGTCTTAATTTATTGGGTTAGGAGATTTAGGCATAGGTCTTCAGGTGTTTAGTGTGGTAAATATTTTGGGTTATGTCTGTAGGGGTTTCGAGGATTTTTAGGGTTAGGGCTTGAGGCTTTTTTGTAAAGGCGGTAAGGGCTAGGGTTACAGTGCGTGCTGGTAAATGTAATTCTTGAAAACTCGGCCCGTGATTGGCTGTGCCGGCTGTCCAAGGAATGCTGGTAAATATAGTTTTCCGGCACCAGGCTTCCGGGAGGCCATGTTGGGTGCCCAGAGCATGCCTGGAAATGCAGGGTTAGGGTTAGGGTTAGGGTTAGGGTTAGGGTTAGGGCACATTTTAGCGCGACGCCGCCCGGACACATTTTAGCGCGGCGCCGCCCGGACACATTGCACTTGTGGGGCTGGGAGGTTGTGGGGAACATCTGGAGAAGGTGCCTGTAGGGTTTGTAGGAGCACCTACAGGGTTTGGGGTGGGATCTTTGGGGCTGGGGGGGGTCTCTATGAGGCCGGGGGGGTTTTGGGGGGGATGTGACCCTATGGGGTGCCCCCCCCAGAGCCCCAACCCGCGGCTGACCTAGCATTTTAGCGTGGCCGCCGTCCACCGGCAGCTTCATGCCCGTCTTCCGCTCCCAGTGGCCCGCGGGGCGCCCGGTGGCCCTACCGGCGTCACCAGCGGCCACCTTGGGGTCAACGGCGGCGGTTTTGGGGTCAACGGCAGCGGTTTTGGGGTTTCGGTCTGGGGGGTGCTGACATGCCCCCCCCCGCACCCCCCCAGGCATCCTGGCCCTGCAGCTGCCCCCGGGGGGGCTCGACGCCGAGTCCTCCAGGTGAGAACCAGTGCCCTCCGCCCCCTAAATGCGCCCCCAGCCCCCCAAATGCCCCCAGACCCCCCCCAAATTGACCCCCCCCAATTTATTACCCCCCCCCCAGCGCCTGCCTCCACCTGGCCGAGATGCAGTGTCGGGTGCGGGAGGCGCTGGCGGAGCGCGAGCGGCTGCTGCGGGCACGGGTAGGACGGCAGGGGGTACAAAATTGGGGAGGGGCACCAAGGGGGGGGCGGGTCCATGGGGCTTGGGGGGACCCCAAGGGTTGGGGGGAACCAAAATGAGGGGAAAACCAAGTGTGCGGGATGCGCTTGCCGGGGGGACGCATTTGCGAGGCGCACCGGGGGAGGAACCAAAATGAGGGGGGAACCAAGTGTGCGGGGTGCTGTTGCCGGGGGGACGCATTTGCGGAGCGCACCGGGGGGGAACCAAAATGAAGGGGGAACCAAGTGTGCGGGGTGCGCTTGCCGGGGGGACCCATTTGCGGGGCGCACCGGGGGACGAACCAAAATGAGGGGGGAACCAAGTTTGCGGGTTTCGGTTGCTGGGGGGACGAATTTGCGGGGCGCACCGGGGGGGGTCCATGGGGCTTGGGTTAGGGTTAGGGTTAGGGTTAGGGTTAGGGTTAGGGTTAGGGTTAGTGTCAGAGTCAGAGTCAGAGTCAGAGTCAGGGTAAGCGTAGTGAGATCCTCTCCTGAGGCTATGTTATTTTCCAAAGATTGATTGACGCTTTTAAAGTTTCAGGGTTAGGGTTAGGGTTAGGGTTAGGGTTAGGGTTAGGGTTAGGGTTAGGGTTAGGGTTAGGGTTAGGGTTAGGGTTAGGGTTAGGGTCAGAGTAAGAGTCAGGGTAAGCGTAGTGAGATCCTCTCCTGAGCCTATGTTATTTTCCAAAGATTGATTGACGCTTTTAAGGTTTCAGGGGTAGGGCACTAGCGTTGGGTTTCAGCGTAAGTGTTCTCAGGGTTTATGTTTAGGATTTTAAGTTGTTTAGGTTTGGATTTTTAACGGTTAGTATTTTAGGGATTTGGGGGTTAAGGTTTTAAGTTTTTCAGGGTTAGTGTGTTAGGGTTTTAGAGTTTATGGGTTGTAGTGTTGAAAGGTTTTTTAGGGTTAGGGTCTTAGGATTTTCTTTTTGGTCAATTATTTAGGGTTAGGGTTTTAAAATTTTAGTTTTATTTATTTATTTATTTATTTATTTTTTCAGGTTAGGTTCTCCAGGGTTAGGGTTTTGAGTGTCCTAATTTTTTGGGTTAGGGTTTGGAGCATCTTAATTTTTTGCGTTAGGGTTTTGAGCATCTTAATATTTTGTGTTAGTGCTTTGAGCGTCTTATTTTTTTGGATTAGTGTTTGGAGCGTTTTTGGGTTTAGGTTTTTGGGTTTTTAGGTTTTAGTTTTTGGGTTTAGGTTTTGAGATTCATGTTTTTTGGGCTTGGGATTTGAACGTCTTAATTTTGTGGGCTTGGGATTTGAACGTCTTAATTTATTGGGTTAGGAGATTTAGGCATAGGTCTTCAGGTGTTTAGTGTGGTAAATATTTTGGGTTATGTCTGTAGGGGTTTCGAGGATTTTTAGGGTTAGGGCTTGAGGCTTTTTTGTAAAGGCGGTAAGGGCTAGGGTTACAGTGCGTGCTGGTAAATGTAATTCTTGAAAACTCGGCCCGTGATTGGCTGTGCCGGCTGTCCAAGGAATGCTGGTAAATATAGTTTTCCGGCACCAGGCTTCCGGGAGGCCATGTTGGGTGCCCAGAGCATGCCTGGAAATGCAGGGTTAGGGTTAGGGTTAGGGTTAGGGTTAGGGCACATTTTAGCGCGACGCCGCCCGGACACATTTTAGCGCGGCGCCGCCCGGACACATTGCACTTGTGGGGCTGGGAGGTTGTGGGGAACATCTGGAGAAGGTGCCTGTAGGGTTTGTAGGAGCACCTACAGGGTTTGGGGTGGGATCTTTGGGGCTGGGGGGGGTCTCTATGAGGCCGGGGGGGTTTTGGGGGGGATGTGACCCTATGGGGTGCCCCCCCCAGAGCCCCAACCCGCGGCTGACCTAGCATTTTAGCGTGGCCGCCGTCCACCGGCAGCTTCATGCCCGTCTTCCCCTCCCAGTGGCCCGCGGGGCGCCCGGTGGCCCTACCGGCGTCACCAGCGGCCACCTTGGGGTCAACGGCGGCGGTTTTGGGGTCAACGGCAGCGGTTTTGGGGTTTCGGTCTGGGGGGTGCTGACATGCCCCCCCCCGCACCCCCCCAGGCATCCTGGCCCTGCAGCTGCCCCCGGGGGGGCTCGACGCCGAGTCCTCCAGGTGAGAACCAGTGCCCTCCGCCCCCTAAATGCGCCCCCAGCCCCCCAAATGCCCCCAGACCCCCCCCAAATTGACCCCCCCCAATTTATTCCCCCCCCCCCAGCGCCTGCCTCCACCTGGCCGAGATGCAGTGTCGGGTGCGGGAGGCGCTGGCGGAGCGCGAGCGGCTGCTGCGGGCACGGGTAGGACGGCAGGGGGTACAAAATTGGGGGGGGGCACCAAGGGGGGGGGGGTCCATGGGGCTTGGGGGGACCCCAAGGGTTGGGGGGAACCAAAATGAGGGGAAAACCAAGTGTGCGGGGTGCGCTTGCCGGGGGGACGCATTTGCGAGGCGCACCGGGGGAGGAACCAAAATGAGGGGGGAACCAAGTGTGCGGGGTGCTGTTGCCGGGGGGACGCATTTGCGGAGCGCACCGGGGGGGAACCAAAATGAGGGGGGAACCAAGTTTGCAAGTTTCGGTTGCCGGGGGGACGAATTTGCGGGGCGCACCGGGGGGGGTCCATGGGGCTTGGGTTAGGGTTAGGGTTAGGGTTAGGGTTAGGGTTAGGGTTAGGGTTAGTGTCAGAGTCAGAGTCAGAGTCAGAGTCAGGGTAAGCGTAGTGAGATCCTCTCCTGAGGCTATGTTATTTTCCAAAGATTGATTGACGCTTTTAAAGTTTCAGGGTTAGGGTTAGGGTTAGGGTTAGGGTTAGGGTTAGGGTTAGGGTTAGGATTAGGGTTAGGGTTAGGGTTAGGTTTAGGGTTAGGGTTAGGGTTAGGGTTAGGGTTAGGGTCAGAGTAAGAGTCAGGGTAAGCGTAGTGAGATCCTCTCCTGAGCCTATGTTATTTTCCAAAGATTGATTGACGCTTTTAAGGTTTCAGGGGTAGGGCACTAGCGTTGGGTTTCAGCGTAAGTGTTCTCAGGGTTTATGTTTAGGATTTTAAGTTGTTTAGGTTTGGATTTTTAACGGTTAGTATTTTAGGGATTTGGGGGTTAAGGTTTTAAGTTTTTCAGGGTTAGTGTGTTAGGGTTTTAGAGTTTATGGGTTGTAGTGTTGAAAGGTTTTTTAGGGTTAGGGTCTTAGGATTTTCTTTTTGGTCAATTATTTAGGGTTATGGTTTTAAAATTTTAGTTTTATTTATTTATTTATTTATTTATTTTTTCAGGTTAGGTTCTCCAGGGTTAGGGTTTTGAGTGTCCTAATTTTTTGGGTTAGGGTTTGGAGCATCTTAATATTTTGTGTTAGTGCTTTGAGCGTCTTATTTTTTTGGATTAGTGTTTGGAGCGTTTTTGGGTTTAGGTTTTTGGGTTTTTAGGTTTTAGTTTTTGGGTTTAGGTTTTGAGATTCATGTTTTTTGGGCTTGGGATTTGAACGTCTTAATTTTGTGGGCTTGGGATTTGAACGTCTTAATTTATTGGGTTAGGAGATTTAGGCATAGGTCTTCAGGTGTTTAGTGTGGTAAATATTTTGGGTTATGTCTGTAGGGGTTTCGAGGATTTTTAGGGTTAGGGCTTGAGGCTTTTTTGTAAAGGCGGTAAGGGCTAGGGTTACAGTGCGTGCTGGTAAATGTAATTCTTGAAAACTCGGCCCGTGATTGGCTGTGCCGGCTGTCCAAGGAATGCTGGTAAATATAGTTTTCCGGCACCAGGCTTCCGGGAGGCCATGTTGGGTGCCCAGAGCATGCCTGGAAATGCAGGGTTAGGGTTAGGGTTAGGGTTAGGGTTAGGGCACATTTTAGCGCGATGCCGCCCGGACACATTTTAGCGCGGCGCCGCCCGGACACATTGCACTTGTGGGGCTGGGAGGTTGTGGGGAACATCTGGAGAAGGTGCCTGTAGGGTTTGTAGGAGCACCTACAGGGTTTGGGGTGGGATCTTTGGGGCTGGGGGGGGTCTCTATGAGGCCGGGGGGGTTTTGGGGGGGATGTGACCCTATGGGGTGCCCCCCCCAGAGCCCCAACCCGCGGCTGACCTAGCATTTTAGCGTGGCCGCCGTCCACCGGCAGCTTCATGCCCGTCTTCCGCTCCCAGTGGCCCGCGGGGCGCCCGGTGGCCCTACTGGCGTCACCAGCGGCCACCTTGGGGTCAACGGCGGCGGTTTTGGGGTCAACGGCAGCGGTTTTGGGGTTTCGGTCTGGGGGGTGCTGACATGCCCCCCCCCGCACCCCCCCAGGCATCCTGGCCCTGCAGCTGCCCCCGGGGGGGCTCGACGCCGAGTCCTCCAGGTGAGAACCAGTGCCCTCCGCCCCCTAAATGCGCCCCCAGCCCCCCAAATGCCCCCAGACCCCCCCCAAATTGACCCCCCCCAATTTATTCCCCCCCCCCCAGCGCCTGCCTCCACCTGGCCGAGATGCAGTGTCGGGTGCGGGAGGCGTTGGCGGAGCGCGAGCGGCTGCTGCGGGCACGGGTAGGACGGCAGGGGGTACAAAATTGGGGAGGGGCACCAAGGGGGGGGCGGGTCCATGGGGCTTGGGGGGACCCCAAGGGTTGGGGGGAACCAAAATGAGGGGAAAACCAAGTGTGCGGGGTGCGCTTGCCGGGGGGACGCATTTGCAAGGCGCACCGGGGGAGGAACCAAAATGAGGGGGGAACCAAGTGTGCGGGGTGCTGTTGCCGGGGGGACGCATTTGCGGAGCGCACCGGGGGGGAACCAAAATGAAGGGGGAACCAAGTGTGCGGGGTGCGCTTGCCGGGGGGACCCATTTGCGGGGCGCACCGGGGGAGGAACCAAAATGAGGGGGGAACCAAGTTTGCGGGTTTCGGTTGCCGGGGGGAAGAATTTGCGGGGCGCACCGGGGGGGGTCCATGGGGCTTGGGTTAGGGTTAGGGTTAGGGTTAGGGTTAGGGTTAGGGTTAGGGTTAGGGTTAGGGTTAGGGTTAGTGTCAGAGTCAGAGTCAGGGTAAGCGTAGTGAGATCCTCTCCTGAGGCTATGTTATTTTCCAAAGATTGATTGACGCTTTTAAAGTTTCAGGGTTAGGGTTAGGGTTAGGGTTAGGGTTAGGGTTAGGGTTAGGGTTAGGGTTAGGGTTAGGGTTAGGATTAGGGTTAAGGTTAGGGTTAGGTTTAGGGTTAGGGTTAGGGTTAGGGTTAGGGTTAGGGTCAGAGTAAGAGTCAGGGTAAGCGTAGTGAGATCCTCTCCTGAGCCTATGTTATTTTCCAAAGATTGATTGACGCTTTTAAGGTTTCAGGGGTAGGGCACTAGCGTTGGGTTTCAGCGTAAGTGTTCTCAGGGTTTATGTTTAGGATTTTAAGTTGTTTAGGTTTGGATTTTTAACGGTTAGTATTTTAGGGATTTGGGGGTTAAGGTTTTAAGTTTTTCAGGGTTAGTGTGTTAGGGTTTTAGAGTTTATGGGTTGTAGTGTTGAAAGGTTTTTTAGGGTTAGGGTCTTAGGATTTTCTTTTTGGTCAATTATTTAGGGTTAGGGTTTTAAAATTTTAGTTTTATTTATTTATTTATTTATTTATTTTTTCAGGTTAGGTTCTCCAGGGTTAGGGTTTTGAGTGTCCTAATTTTTTGGGTTAGGGTTTGGAGCATCTTAATTTTTTGCGTTAGGGTTTTGAGCATCTTAATATTTTGTGTTAGTGCTTTGAGCGTCTTATTTTTTTGGATTAGTGTTTGGAGCGTTTTTGGGTTTAGGTTTTTGGGTTTTTAGGTTTTAGTTTTTGGGTTTAGGTTTTGAGATTCATGTTTTTTGGGCTTGGGATTTGAACGTCTTAATTTTGTGGGCTTGGGATTTGAACGTCTTAATTTATTGGGTTAGGAGATTTAGGCATAGGTCTTCAGGTGTTTAGTGTGGTAAATATTTTGGGTTATGTCTGTAGGGGTTTCGAGGATTTTTAGGGTTAGGGCTTGAGGCTTTTTTGTAAAGGCGGTAAGGGCTAGGGTTACAGTGCGTGCTGGTAAATGTAATTCTTGAAAACTCGGCCCGTGATTGGCTGTGCCGGCTGTCCAAGGAATGCTGGTAAATATAGTTTTCCGGCACCAGGCTTCCGGGAGGCCATGTTGGGTGCCCAGAGCATGCCTGGAAATGCAGGGTTAGGGTTAGGGTTAGGGTTAGGGTTAGGGCACATTTTAGCGCGACGCCACCCGGACACATTTTAGCGCGGCGCCGCCCGGACACATTGCACTTGTGGGGCTGGGAGGTTGTGGGGAACATCTGGAGAAGGTGCCTGTAGGGTTTGTAGGAGCACCTACAGGGTTTGGGGTGGGATCTTTGGGGCTGGGGGGGGTCTCTATGAGGCCGGGGGGGGTTTGGGGGGGATGTGACCCTATGGGGTGCCCCCCCCAGAGCCCCAACCCGCGGCTGACCTAGCATTTTAGCGTGGCCGCCGTCCACCGGCAGCTTCATGCCCGTCTTCCGCTCCCAGTGGCCCGCGGGGCGCCCGGTGGCCCTACCGGCGTCACCAGAGGCCACCTTGGGGTCAACGGCGGCGGTTTTGGGGTCAACGGCAGCGGTTTTGGGGTTTCGGTCTGGGGGGTGCTGACATGCCCCCCCCCGCACCCCCCCAGGCATCCTGGCCCTGCAGCTGCCCCCGGGGGGGCTCGACGCCGAGTCCTCCAGGTGAGAACCAGTGCCCTCCGCCCCCTAAATGCGCCCCCAGCCCCCCAAATGCCCCCAGACCCCCCCCAAATTGACCCCCCCCAATTTATTCCCCCCCCCCCAGCGCCTGCCTCCACCTGGCCGAGATGCAGTGTCGGGTGCGGGAGGCGCTGGCGGAGCGCGAGCGGCTGCTGCGGGCACGGGTAGGACGGCAGGGGGTACAAAATTGGGGGGGGGCACCAAGGGGGGGGGGGTCCATGGGGCTTGGGGGGACCCCAAGGGTTGGGGGGAACCAAAATGAGGGGAAAACCAAGTGTGCGGGGTGCGCTTGCCGGGGGGACGCATTTGCGAGGCGCACCGGGGGAGGAACCAAAATGAGGGGGGAACCAAGTGTGCGGGGTGCTGTTGCCGGGGGGACGCATTTGCGGAGCGCACCGGGGGGGAACCAAAATGAAGGGGGAA
>NC_092600.1:23955000-23957500 GCF_047663525.1 Anas platyrhynchos
AGGGTTAGGGTCTTAGGATTTTCTTTTTGGTCAATTATTTAGGGTTAGGGTTTTAAAATTTTAGTTTTATTTATTTATTTATTTATTTATTTTTTCAGGTTAGGTTCTCCAGGGTTAGGGTTTTGAGTGTCCTAATTTTTTGGGTTAGGGTTTGGAGCATCTTAATATTTTGTGTTAGTGCTTTGAGCGTCTTATTTTTTTGGATTAGTGTTTGGAGCGTTTTTGGGTTTAGGTTTTTGGGTTTTTAGGTTTTAGTTTTTGGGTTTAGGTTTTGAGATTCATGTTTTTTGGGCTTGGGATTTGAACGTCTTAATTTTGTGGGCTTGGGATTTGAACGTCTTAATTTATTGGGTTAGGAGATTTAGGCATAGGTCTTCAGGTGTTTAGTGTGGTAAATATTTTGGGTTATGTCTGTAGGGGTTTCGAGGATTTTTAGGGTTAGGGCTTGAGGCTTTTTTGTAAAGGCGGTAAGGGCTAGGGTTACAGTGCGTGCTGGTAAATGTAATTCTTGAAAACTCGGCCCGTGATTGGCTGTGCCGGCTGTCCAAGGAATGCTGGTAAATATAGTTTTCCGGCACCAGGCTTCCGGGAGGCCATGTTGGGTGCCCAGAGCATGCCTGGAAATGCAGGGTTAGGGTTAGGGTTAGGGTTAGGGTTAGGGCACATTTTAGCGCGACGCCACCCGGACACATTTTAGCGCGGCGCCGCCCGGACACATTGCACTTGTGGGGCTGGGAGGTTGTGGGGAACATCTGGAGAAGGTGCCTGTAGGGTTTGTAGGAGCACCTACAGGGTTTGGGGTGGGATCTTTGGGGCTGGGGGGGGTCTCTATGAGGCCGGGGGGGGTTTGGGGGGGATGTGACCCTATGGGGTGCCCCCCCCAGAGCCCCAACCCGCGGCTGACCTAGCATTTTAGCGTGGCCGCCGTCCACCGGCAGCTTCATGCCCGTCTTCCGCTCCCAGTGGCCCGCGGGGCGCCCGGTGGCCCTACCGGCGTCACCAGAGGCCACCTTGGGGTCAACGGCGGCGGTTTTGGGGTCAACGGCAGCGGTTTTGGGGTTTCGGTCTGGGGGGTGCTGACATGCCCCCCCCCGCACCCCCCCAGGCATCCTGGCCCTGCAGCTGCCCCCGGGGGGGCTCGACGCCGAGTCCTCCAGGTGAGAACCAGTGCCCTCCGCCCCCTAAATGCGCCCCCAGCCCCCCAAATGCCCCCAGACCCCCCCCAAATTGACCCCCCCCAATTTATTCCCCCCCCCCCAGCGCCTGCCTCCACCTGGCCGAGATGCAGTGTCGGGTGCGGGAGGCGCTGGCGGAGCGCGAGCGGCTGCTGCGGGCACGGGTAGGACGGCAGGGGGTACAAAATTGGGGGGGGGCACCAAGGGGGGGGGGGTCCATGGGGCTTGGGGGGACCCCAAGGGTTGGGGGGAACCAAAATGAGGGGAAAACCAAGTGTGCGGGGTGCGCTTGCCGGGGGGACGCATTTGCGAGGCGCACCGGGGGAGGAACCAAAATGAGGGGGGAACCAAGTGTGCGGGGTGCTGTTGCCGGGGGGACGCATTTGCGGAGCGCACCGGGGGGGAACCAAAATGAAGGGGGAACCAAGTTTGCGGGTTTCGGTTGCCGGGGGGACGAATTTGCGGGGAGCACCGGGGGGGGCCCATGGGGCTTGGGTTAGGGTTAGGGTTAGGGTTAGGGTTAGGGTTAGGGTTAGGGTTAGGGTTAGGGTTAGGGTTAGGGTTAGGGTTAGGGTTAGTGTCAGAGTCAGAGTCAGGGTAAGCGTAGTGAGATCCTCTCCTGAGGCTATGTTATTTTCCAAAGATTGATAGACGCTGTTAAGGTTTCAGGGGTAGGGCACTAGCGTTGGGTTTCAGCGTAAGTGTTCTCAGGGTTTATGTTTAGGATTTTAAGTTGTTTAGGTTTGGATTTTTAACGGTTAGTATTTTAGGGATTTGGGGGTTAAGGTTTTAAGTTTTTCAGGGTTAGTGTGTTAGGGTTTTAGAGTTTATGGGTTGTAGTGTTGAAAGGTTTTTTAGGGTTAGGGTCTTAGGATTTTCTTTTTGGTCAATTATTTAGGGTTAGGGTTTTAAAATTTTAGTTTTATTTATTTATTTATTTATTTATTTTTTCAGGTTAGGTTCTCCAGGGTTAGGGTTTTGAGTGTCCTAATTTTTTTGGGTTAGGGTTTGGAGCATCTTAATTTTTTGCGTTAGGGTTTTGAGCATCTTAATATTTTGTGTTAGTGCTTTGAGCGTCTTATTTTTTTGGATTAGTGTTTGGAGCGTTTTTGGGTTTAGGTTTTTGGGTTTTTAGGTTTTAGTTTTTGGGTTTAGGTTTTGAGATTCATGTTTTTTGGGCTTGGGATTTGAACGTCTTAATTTTGTGGGCTTGGGATTTGAACGTCTTAATTTATTGGGTTAGGAGATTTAGGCATAGGTCTTCAGGTGTTTAGTGTGGTAAATATTTTGGGTTATGTCTGTAGGGGTTTCGAGGATTTTTAGGG
>NC_092600.1:23962500-23995000 GCF_047663525.1 Anas platyrhynchos
CCCCAGAGCCCCAACCCGCGGCTGACCTAGCATTTTAGCGTGGCCGCCGTCCACCGGCAGCTTCATGCCCATCTTCCGCTCCCAGTGGCCCGCGGGGCGCCCGGTGGCCCTACCGGCGTCACCAGCGGCCACCTTGGGGTCAACGGCGGCGGTTTTGGGGTCAACGGCAGCGGTTTTGGGGTTTCGGTCTGGGGGGTGCTGACATGCCCCCCCCCGCACCCCCCCAGGCATCCTGGCCCTGCAGCTGCCCCCGGGGGGGCTCGACGCCGAGTCCTCCAGGTGAGAACCAGTGCCCTCCGCCCCCTAAATGCGCCCCCAGCCCCCCAAATGCCCCCAGACCCCCCCCAAATTGACCCCCCCCAATTTATTCCCCCCCCCCCAGCGCCTGCCTCCACCTGGCCGAGATGCAGTGTCGGGTGCGGGAGGCGCTGGCGGAGCGCGAGCGGCTGCTGCGGGCACGGGTAGGACGGCAGGGGGTACAAAATTGGGGAGGGGCACCAAGGGGGGGGCGGGTCCATGGGGCTTGGGGGGACCCCAAGGGTTGGGGGGAACCAAAATGAGGGGAAAACCAAGTGTGCGGGGTGCGCTTGCCGGGGGGACGCATTTGCGAGGCGCACCGGGGGAGGAACCAAAATGAGGGGGGAACCAAGTGTGCGGGGTGCTGTTGCCGGGGGGACGCATTTGCGGAGCGCACCGGGGGGGAACCAAAATGAAGGGGGAACCAAGTGTGCGGGGTGCGCTTGCCGGGGGGACGAATTTGCGGGGCGCACCGGGGGAGGAACCAAAATGAGGGGGGAACCAAGTTTGCGGGTTTCGGTTGCCGGGGGGACGAATTTGAGGGGCGCACCGGGGGCGGTCCATGGGGCTTGGGTTAGGGTTAGGGTTAGGGTTAGGGTTAGGGTTAGGGTTAGGGTTAGGGTTAGGGTTAGGGTTAGGGTTAGGGTTAGGGTTAGGGTTAGGGTTAGTGTCAGAGTCAGAGTCAGGGTAAGCGTAGTGAGATCCTCTCCTGAGGCTATGTTATTTTCCAAAGATTGATAGACGCTGTTAAGGTTTCAGGGGTAGGGCACTAGCGTTGGGTTTCAGCGTAAGTGTTCTCAGGGTTTATGTTTAGGATTTTAAGTTGTTTAGGTTTGGATTTTTAACGGTTAGTATTTTAGGGATTTGGGGGTTAAGGTTTTAAGTTTTTCAGGGTTAGTGTGTTAGGGTTTTAGAGTTTATGGGTTGTAGTGTTGAAAGGTTTTTTAGGGTTAGGGTCTTAGGATTTTCTTTTTGGTCAATTATTTAGGGTTAGGGTTTTAAAATTTTAGTTTTATTTATTTATTTATTTATTTATTTTTTCAGGTTAGGTTCTCCAGGGTTAGGGTTTTGAGTGTCCTAATTTTTTGGGTTAGGGTTTGGAGCATCTTAATTTTTTGCGTTAGGGTTTTGAGCATCTTAATATTTTGTGTTAGTGCTTTGAGCGTCTTATTTTTTTGGATTAGTGTTTGGAGCGTTTTTGGGTTTAGGTTTTTGGGTTTTTAGGTTTTAGTTTTTGGGTTTAGGTTTTGAGATTCATGTTTTTTGGGCTTGGGATTTGAACGTCTTAATTTTGTGGGCTTGGGATTTGAACGTCTTAATTTATTGGGTTAGGAGATTTAGGCATAGGTCTTCAGGTGTTTAGTGTGGTAAATATTTTGGGTTATGTCTGTAGGGGTTTCGAGGATTTTTAGGGTTAGGGCTTGAGGCTTTTTTGTAAAGGCGGTAAGGTCTAGGGTTACAGTGCGTGCTGGTAAATGTAATTCTTGAAAACTCGGCCCGTGATTGGCTGTGCCGGCTGTCCAAGGAATGCTGGTAAATATAGTTTTCCGGCACCAGGCTTCCGGGAGGCCATGTTGGGTGCCCAGAGCATGCCTGGAAATGCAGGGTTAGGGTTAGGGTTAGGGTTAGGGTTAGGGCACATTTTAGCGCGACGCCGCCCGGACACATTTTAGCGCGGCGCCGCCCAGACACATTGCACTTGTGGGGCTGGGAGGTTGTGGGGAACATCTGGAGAAGGTGCCTGTAGGGTTTGTAGGAGCACCTACAGGGTTTGGGGTGGGATCTTTGGGGCTGGGGGGGGTCTCTATGAGGCCGGGGGGGTTTTGGGGGGGATGTGACCCTATGGGGTGCCCCCCCCAGAGCCCCAACCCGCGGCTGACCTAGCATTTTAGCGTGGCCGCCGTCCACCGGCAGCTTCATGCCCGTCTTCCGCTCCCAGTGGCCCGCGGGGCGCCCGGTGGCCCTACCGGCGTCACCAGCGGCCACCTTGGGGTCAACGGCGGCGGTTTTGGGGTCAACGGCAGCGGTTTTGGGGTTTCGGTCTGGGGGGTGCTGACATGCCCCCCCCCGCACCCCCCCAGGCATCCTGGCCCTGCAGCTGCCCCCGGGGGGGCTCGACGCCGAGTCCTCCAGGTGAGAACCAGTGCCCTCCGCCCCCTAAATGCGCCCCCAGCCCCCCAAATGCCCCCAGACCCCCCCCAAATTGACCCCCCCCAATTTATTCCCCCCCCCCCAGCGCCTGCCTCCACCTGGCCGAGATGCAGTGTCGGGTGCGGGAGGCGCTGGCGGAGCGCGAGCGGCTGCTGCGGGCACGGGTAGGACGGCAGGGGGTACAAAATTGGGGGGGGGCACCAAGGGGGGGGGGGTCCATGGGGCTTGGGGGGACCCCAAGGGTTGGGGGGAACCAAAATGAGGGGAAAACCAAGTGTGCGGGGTGCGCTTGCCGGGGGGACGCATTTGCGAGGCGCACCGGGGGAGGAACCAAAATGAGGGGGGAACCAAGTGTGCGGGGTGCTGTTGCCGGGGGGACGCATTTGCGGAGAGCACCGGGGGGGAACCAAATTGAAGGGGGAACCAAGTGTGCGGGGTGCGCTTGCCGGGGGGACCCATTTGCGGGGCGCACCGGGGGAGGAACCAAAATGAGGGGGGAACCAAGTTTGCGGGTTTCGGTTGCCGGGGGGACGAATTTGCGGGGCGCACCGGGGGGGGTCCATGGGGCTTGGGTTAGGGTTAGGGTTAGGGTTAGGGTTAGGGTTAGGGTTAGGGTTAGGGTTAGGGTTAGGGTTAGGGTTAGGATTAGGGTTAGGGTTAGGGTTAGGTTTAGGGTTAGGGTTAGGGTTAGGGTTAGGGTTAGGGTCAGAGTAAGAGTCAGGGTAAGCGTAGTGAGATCCTCTCCTGAGCCTATGTTATTTTCCAAAGATTGATTGACGCTTTTAAGGTTTCAGGGGTAGGGCACTAGCGTTGGGTTTCAGCGTAAGTGTTCTCAGGGTTTATGTTTAGGATTTTAAGTTGTTTAGGTTTGGATTTTTAACGGTTAGTATTTTAGGGATTTGGGGGTTAAGGTTTTAAGTTTTTCAGGGTTAGTGTGTTAGGGTTTTAGAGTTTATGGGTTGTAGTGTTGAAAGGTTTTTTAGGGTTAGGGTCTTAGGATTTTCTTTTTGGTCAATTATTTAGGGTTAGGGTTTTAAAATTTTAGTTTTATTTATTTATTTATTTATGTATTTTTTCAGGTTAGGTTCTCCAGGGTTAGGGTTTGGAGTGTCCTAATTTTTTGGGTTAGGGTTTGGAGCATCTTAATTTTTTGCGTTAGGGTTTTGAGCATCTTAATATTTTGTGTTAGTGCTTTGAGCGTCTTATTTTTTTGGATTAGTGTTTGGAGCGTTTTTGGGTTTAGGTTTTTGGGTTTTTAGGTTTTAGTTTTTGGGTTTAGGTTTTGAGATTCATGTTTTTTGGGCTTGGGATTTGAACGTCTTAATTTTGTGGGCTTGGGATTTGAACGTCTTAATTTATTGGGTTAGGAGATTTAGGCATAGGTCTTCAGGTGTTTAGTGTGGTAAATATTTTGGGTTATGTCTGTAGGGGTTTCGAGGATTTTTAGGGTTAGGGCTTGAGGCTTTTTTGTAAAGGCGGTAAGGTCTAGGGTTACAGTGCGTGCTTGTAAATGTAATTCTTGAAAACTCGGCCCGTGATTGGCTGTGCCGGCTGTCCAAGGAATGCTGGTAAATATAGTTTTCCGGCACCAGGCTTCCGGGAGGCCATGTTGGGTGCCCAGAGCATGCCTGGAAATGCAGGGTTAGGGTTAGGGTTAGGGTTAGGGTTAGGGCACATTTTAGCGCGACGCCGCCCGGACACATTTTAGCGCGGCGCCGCCCGGACACATTGCACTTGTGGGGCTGGGAGGTTGTGGGGAACATCTGGAGAAGGTGCCTGTAGGGTTTGTAGGAGCACCTACAGGGTTTGGGGTGGGATCTTTGGGGCTGGGGGGGGTCTCTATGAGGCCGGGGGGGTTTTGGGGGGGATGTGACCCTATGGGGTGCCCCCCCCAGAGCCCCAACCCGCGGCTGACCTAGCATTTTAGCGTGGCCGCCGTCCACCGGCAGCTTCATGCCCGTCTTCCGCTCCCAGTGGCCCGCGGGGCGCCCGGTGGCCCTACCGGCGTCACCAGCGGCCACCTTGGGGTCAACGGCGGCGGTTTTGGGGTCAACGGCAGCGGTTTTGGGGTTTCGGTCTGGGGGGTGCTGACATGCCCCCCCCCGCACCCCCCCAGGCATCCTGGCCCTGCAGCTGCCCCCGGGGGGGCTCGACGCCGAGTCCTCCAGGTGAGAACCAGTGCCCTCCGCCCCCTAAATGCGCCCCCAGCCCCCCAAATGCCCCCAGACCCCCCCCAAATTGACCCCCCCCAATTTATTCCCCCCCCCCCAGCGCCTGCCTCCACCTGGCCGAGATGCAGTGTCGGGTGCGGGAGGCGCTGGCGGAGCGCGAGCGGCTGCTGCGGGCACGGGTAGGACGGCAGGGGGTACAAAATTGGGGGGGGGCACCAAGGGGGGGGGGGTCCATGGGGCTTGGGGGTACCCCAAGGGTTGGGGGGAACCAAAATGAGGGGAAAACCAAGTGTGCGGGGTGCGCTTGCCGGGGGGACGCATTTGCGAGGCGCACCGGGGGAGGAACCAAAATGAGGGGGGAACCAAGTGTGCGGGGTGCTGTTGCCGGGGGGACGCATTTGCGGAGCGCACCGGGGGGGAACCAAAATGAAGGGGGAACCAAGTGTGCGGGGTGCGCTTGCCGGGGGGACCCATTTGCGGGGCGCACCGGGGGAGGAACCAAAATGAGGGGGGAACCAAGTTTGCGGGTTTCGGTTGCCGGGGGGAAGAATTTGCGGGGCGCACCGGGGGGGTCCATGGGGCTTGGGTTAGGGTTAGGGTTAGGGTTAGGGTTAGGGTTAGGGTTAGGGTTAGGGTTAGGGTTAGGGTTAGGGTTAGGGTTAGTGTCAGAGTCAGAGTCAGGGTAAGCGTAGTGAGATCCTCTCCTGAGGCTATGTTATTTTCCAAAGATTGATAGACGCTGTTAAGGTTTCAGGGGTAGGGCACTAGCATTGGGTTTCAGCGTAAGTGTTCTCAGGGTTTATGTTTAGGATTTTAAGTTGTTTAGGTTTGGATTTTTAACGGTTAGTATTTTAGGGATTTGGGGGTTAAGGTTTTAAGTTTTTCAGGGTTAGTGTGTTAGGGTTTTAGAGTTTATGGGTTGTAGTGTTGAAAGGTTTTTTAGGGTTAGGGTCTTAGGATTTTCTTTTTGGTCAATTATTTAGGGTTAGGGTTTTAAAATTTTAGTTTTATTTATTTATTTATTTATTTATTTTTTCAGGTTAGGTTCTCCAGGGTTAGGGTTTTGAGTGTCCTAATTTTTTGGGTTAGGGTTTGGAGCATCTTAATTTTTTGCGTTAGGGTTTTGAGCATCTTAATATTTTGTGTTAGTGCTTTGAGCGTCTTATTTTTTTGGATTAGTGTTTGGAGCGTTTTTGGGTTTAGGTTTTTGGGTTTTTAGGTTTTAGTTTTTGGGTTTAGGTTTTGAGATTCATGTTTTTTGGGCTTGGGATTTGAACGTCTTAATTTTGTGGGCTTGGGATTTGAACGTCTTAATTTATTGGGTTAGGAGATTTAGGCATAGGTCTTCAGGTGTTTAGTGTGGTAAATATTTTGGGTTATGTCTGTAGGGGTTTCGAGGATTTTTAGGGTTAGGGCTTGAGGCTTTTTTGTAAAGGCGGTAAGGGCTAGGGTTACAGTGCGTGCTGGTAAATGTAATTCTTGAAAACTCGGCCCGTGATTGGCTGTGCCGGCTGTCCAAGGAATGCTGGTAAATATAGTTTTCCGGCACCAGGCTTCCGGGAGGCCATGTTGGGTGCCCAGAGCATGCCTGGAAATGCAGGGTTAGGGTTAGGGTTAGGGTTAGGGTTAGGGTTAGGGCACATTTTAGCGCGACGCCGCCCGGACACATTTTAGCGCGGCGCCGCCCGGACACATTGCACTTGTGGGGCTGGGAGGTTGTGGGGAACATCTGGAGAAGGTGCCTGTAGGGTTTGTAGGAGCACCTACAGGGTTTGGGGTGGGATCTTTGGGGCTGGGGGGGGTCTCTATGAGGCCGGGGGGGTTTTGGGGGGGATGTGACCCTATGGGGTGCCCCCCCCAGAGCCCCAACCCGCGGCTGACCTAGCATTTTAGCGTGGCCGCCGTCCACCGGCAGCTTCATGCCCGTCTTCCGCTCCCAGTGGCCCGCGGGGCGCCCGGTGGCCCTACCGGCGTCACCAGCGGCCACCTTGGGGTCAACGGCGGCGGTTTTGGGGTCAACGGCAGCGGTTTTGGGGTTTCGGTCTGGGGGGTGCTGACATGCCCCCCCCCGCACCCCCCCAGGCATCCTGGCCCTGCAGCTGCCCCCGGGGGGGCTCGACGCCGAGTCCTCCAGGTGAGAACCAGTGCCCTCCGCCCCCTAAATGCGCCCCCAGCCCCCCAAATGCCCCCAGACCCCCCCCAAATTGACCCCCCCCAATTTATTCCCCCCCCCCCAGCGCCTGCCTCCACCTGGCCGAGATGCAGTGTCGGGTGCGGGAGGCGCTGGCGGAGCGCGAGCGGCTGCTGCGGGCACGGGTAGGACGGCAGGGGGTACAAAATTGGGGAGGGGCACCAAGGGGGGGGCGGGTCCATGGGGCTTGGGGGGACCCCAAGGGTTGGGGGGAACCAAAATGAGGGGAAAACCAAGTGTGCGGGGTGCGCTTGCCGGGGGGACGCATTTGCGAGGCGCACCGGGGGAGGAACCAAAATGAGGGGGGAACCAAGTGTGCGGGGTGCTGTTGCCGGGGGGACGCATTTGCGGAGCGCACCGGGGGGGAACCAAAATGAAGGGGGAACCAAGTGTGCGGGGTGTGCTTGCCGGGGGGACCCATTTGCGGGGCGCACCGGGGGAGGAACCAAAATGAGGGGGGAACCAAGTTTGCGGGTTTCGGTTGCCGGGGGGAAGAATTTGCGGGGCGCACCGGGCGGGGGTCCATGGGGCTTGGGTTAGGGTTAGGGTTAGGGTTAGGGTTAGGGTTAGGGTTAGGGTTAGGGTTAGGGTTAGGGTTAGGGTTAGGGTTAGGGTTAGGGTTAGGGTTAGGGTTAGGGTTAGTGTCAGAGTCAGAGTCAGGGTAAGCGTAGTGAGATCCTCTCCTGAGGCTATGTTATTTTCCAAAGATTGATTGACGCTTTTAAAGTTTCAGGGTTAGGGTTAGGGTTAGGGTTAGGGTTAGGGTTAGGGTTAGGGTTAGGGTTAGGATTAGGGTTAGGGTTAGGGTTAGGTTTAGGGTTAGGGTTAGGGTTAGGGTTAGGGTTAGGGTCAGAGTAAGAGTCAGGGTAAGCGTAGTGAGATCCTCTCCTGAGCCTATGTTATTTTCCAAAGATTGATTGACGCTTTTAAGGTTTCAGGGGTAGGGCACTAGCGTTGGGTTTCAGCGTAAGTGTTCTCAGGGTTTATGTTTAGGATTTTAAGTTGTTTAGGTTTGGATTTTTAACGGTTAGTATTTTAGGGATTTGGGGGTTAAGGTTTTAAGTTTTTCAGGGTTAGTGTGTTAGGGTTTTAGAGTTTATGGGTTGTAGTGTTGAAAGGTTTTTTAGGGTTAGGGTCTTAGGATTTTCTTTTTGGTCAATTATTTAGGGTTAGGGTTTTAAAATTTTAGTTTTATTTATTTATTTATTTATTTATTTTTTCAGGTTAGGTTCTCCAGGGTTAGGGTTTTGAGTGTCCTAATTTTTTGGGTTAGGGTTTGGAGCATCTTAATTTTTTGCGTTAGGGTTTTGAGCATCTTAATATTTTGTGTTAGTGCTTTGAGCGTCTTATTTTTTTGGATTAGTGTTTGGAGCGTTTTTGGGTTTAGGTTTTTGGGTTTTTAGGTTTTAGTTTTTGGGTTTAGGTTTTGAGATTCATGTTTTTTGGGCTTGGGATTTGAACGTCTTAATTTTGTGGGCTTGGGATTTGAACGTCTTAATTTATTGGGTTAGGAGATTTAGGCATAGGTCTTCAGGTGTTTAGTGTGGTAAATATTTTGGGTTATGTCTGTAGGGGTTTCGAGGATTTTTAGGGTTAGGGCTTGAGGCTTTTTTGTAAAGGCGGTAAGGGCTAGGGTTACAGTGCGTGCTGGTAAATGTAATTCTTGAAAACTCGGCCCGTGATTGGCTGTGCCGGCTGTCCAAGGAATGCTGGTAAATATAGTTTTCCGGCACCAGGCTTCCGGGAGGCCATGTTGGGTGCCCAGAGCATGCCTGGAAATGCAGGGTTAGGGTTAGGGTTAGGGTTAGGGTTAGGGTTAGGGCACATTTTAGCGCGACGCCGCCCGGACACATTTTAGCGCGGCGCCGCCCGGACACATTGCACTTGTGGGGCTGGGAGGTTGTGGGGAACATCTGGAGAAGGTGCCTGTAGGGTTTGTAGGAGCACCTACAGGGTTTGGGGTGGGATCTTTGGGGCTGGGGGGGGTCTCTATGAGGCCGGGGGGGTTTTGGGGGGGATGTGACCCTATGGGGTGCCCCCCCCAGAGCCCCAACCCGCGGCTGACCTAGCATTTTAGCGTGGCCGCCGTCCACCGGCAGCTTGATGCCCGTCTTCCGCTCCCAGTGGCCCGCGGGGCGCCCGGTGGCCCTACCGGCGTCACCAGCGGCCACCTTGGGGTCAACGGCGGCGGTTTTGGGGTCAACGGCAGCGGTTTTGGGGTTTCGGTCTGGGGGGTGCTGACATGCCCCCCCCCGCACCCCCCCAGGCATCCTGGCCCTGCAGCTGCCCCCGGGGGGGCTCGACGCCGAGTCCTCCAGGTGAGAACCAGTGCCCTCCGCCCCCTAAATGCGCCCCCAGCCCCCCAAATGCCCCCAGACCCCCCCCAAATTGACCCCCCCCAATTTATTCCCCCCCCCCAGCGCCTGCCTCCACCTGGCCGAGATGCAGTGTCGGGTGCGGGAGGCGCTGGCGGAGCGCGAGCGGCTGCTGCGGGCACGGGTAGGACGGCAGGGGGTACAAAATTGGGGAGGGGCACCAAGGGGGGGGCGGGTCCATGGGGCTTGGGGGGACCCCAAGGGTTGGGGGGAACCAAAATGAGGGGAAAACCAAGTGTGCGGGGTGCGCTTGCCGGGGGGACGCATTTGCGAGGCGCACCGGGGGAGGAACCAAAATGAGGGGGGAACCAAGTGTGCGGGGTGCTGTTGCCGGGGGGACGCATTTGCGGAGCGCACCGGGGGGGAACCAAAATGAAGGGGGAACCAAGTGTGCGGGGTGCGCTTGCCGGGGGGACCCATTTGCGGGGCGCACCGGGGGAGGAACCAAAATGAGGGGGGAACCAAGTTTGCAAGTTTCGGTTGCCGGGGGGACGAATTTGCGGGGAGCACCGGGGGGGGTCCATGGGGCTTGGGTTAGGGTTAGGGTTAGGGTTAGGGTTAGGGTTAGGGTTAGGGTTAGGGTTAGGGTTAGGGTTAGTGTCAGAGTCAGAGTCAGGGTAAGCGTAGTGAGATCCTCTCCTGAGGCTATGTTATTTTCCAAAGATTGATAGACGCTGTTAAGGTTTCAGGGGTAGGGCACTAGCGTTGGGTTTCAGCGTAAGTGTTCTCAGGGTTTATGTTTAGGATTTTAAGTTGTTTAGGTTTGGATTTTTAACGGTTAGTATTTTAGGGATTTGGGGGTTAAGGTTTTAAGTTTTTCAGGGTTAGTGTGTTAGGGTTTTAGAGTTTATGGGTTGTAGTGTTGAAAGGTTTTTTAGGGTTAGGGTCTTAGGATTTTCTTTTTGGTCAATTATTTAGGGTTAGGGTTTTAAAATTTTAGTTTTATTTATTTATTTATTTATTTATTTTTTCAGGTTAGGTTCTCCAGGGTTAGGGTTTTGAGTGTCCTAATTTTTTGGGTTAGGGTTTGGAGCATCTTAATTTTTTGCGTTAGGGTTTTGAGCATCTTAATATTTTGTGTTAGTGCTTTGAGCGTCTTATTTTTTTGGATTAGTGTTTGGAGCGTTTTTGGGTTTAGGTTTTTGGGTTTTTAGGTTTTAGTTTTTGGGTTTAGGTTTTGAGATTCATGTTTTTTGGGCTTGGGATTTGAACGTCTTAATTTTGTGGGCTTGGGATTTGAACGTCTTAATTTATTGGGTTAGGAGATTTAGGCATAGGTCTTCAGGTGTTTAGTGTGGTAAATATTTTGGGTTATGTCTGTAGGGGTTTCGAGGATTTTTAGGGTTAGGGCTTGAGGCTTTTTTGTAAAGGCGGTAAGGGCTAGGGTTACAGTGCGTGCTGGTAAATGTAATTCTTGAAAACTCGGCCCGTGATTGGCTGTGCCGGCTGTCCAAGGAATGCTGGTAAATATAGTTTTCCGGCACCAGGCTTCCGGGAGGCCATGTTGGGTGCCCAGAGCATGCCTGGAAATGCAGGGTTAGGGTTAGGGTTAGGGTTAGGGTTAGGGCACATTTTAGCGCGACGCCGCCCGGACACATTTTAGCGCGGCGCCGCCCGGACACATTGCACTTGTGGGGCTGGGAGGTTGTGGGGAACATCTGGAGAAGGTGCCTGTAGGGTTTGTAGGAGCACCTACAGGGTTTGGGGTGGGATCTTTGGGGCTGGGGGGGGTCTCTATGAGGCCGGGGGGGTTTTGGGGGGGATGTGACCCTATGGGGTGCCCCCCCCAGAGCCCCAACCCGCGGCTGACCTAGCATTTTAGCGTGGCCGCCGTCCACCGGCAGCTTCATGCCCGTCTTCCGCTCCCAGTGGCCCGCGGGGCGCCCGGTGGCCCTACCGGCGTCACCAGCGGCCACCTTGGGGTCAACGGCGGCGGTTTTGGGGTCAACGGCAGCGGTTTTGGGGTTTCGGTCTGGGGGGTGCTGACATGCCCCCCCCCGCACCCCCCAAGGCATCCTGGCCCTGCAGCTGCCCCCGGGGGGGCTCGACGCCGAGTCCTCCAGGTGAGAACCAGTGCCCTCCGCCCCCTAAATGCGCCCCCAGCCCCCCAAATGCCCCCAGACCCCCCCCAAATTGACCCCCCCCAATTTATTCCCCCCCCCCCAGCGCCTGCCTCCACCTGGCCGAGATGCAGTATCAGGTGCGGGAGGTGCTGGCGGAGCGCGAGCGGCTGCTGCGGGCACGGGTAGGACGGCAGGGGGTACAAAATTGGGGGGGGGCACCAAGGGGGGGGGGGTCCATGGGGCTTGGGGGGACCCCAAGGGTTGGGGGGAACCAAAATGAGGGGAAAACCAAGTGTGCGGGGTGCGCTTGCCGGGGGGACGCATTTGCGAGGCGCACCGGGGGAGGAACCAAAATGAGGGGGGAACCAAGTGTGCGGGGTGCTGTTGCCGGGGGGACGAATTTGCGGGGAGCACCGGGGGGGGTCCATGGGGCTTGGGTTAGGGTTAGGGTTAGGGTTAGGGTTAGGGTTAGGGTTAGGGTTAGGGTTAGGGTTAGGGTTAGGGTTAGGGTTAGTGTCAGAGTCAGAGTCAGGGTAAGCGTAGTGAGATCCTCTCCTGAGGCTATGTTATTTTCCAAAGATTGATTGACGCTTTTAAAGTTTCAGGGTTAGGGTTAGGGTTAGGGTTAGGGTTAGGGTTAGGGTTAGGGTTAGGGTTAGGATTAGGGTTAGGGTTAGGGTTAGGTTTAGGGTTAGGGTTAGGGTTAGGGTTAGGGTTAGGGTCAGAGTAAGAGTCAGGGTAAGCGTAGTGAGATCCTCTCCTGAGCCTATGTTATTTTCCAAAGATTGATTGACGCTTTTAAGGTTTCAGGGGTAGGGCACTTGCGTTGGGTTTCAGCGTAAGTGTTCTCAGGGTTTATGTTTAGGATTTTAAGTTGTTTAGGTTTGGATTTTTAACGGTTAGTATTTTAGGGATTTGGGGGTTAAGGTTTTAAGTTTTTCAGGGTTAGTGTGTTAGGGTTTTAGAGTTTATGGGTTGTAGTGTTGAAAGGTTTTTTAGGGTTAGGGTCTTAGGATTTTCTTTTTGGTCAATTATTTAGGGTTAGGGTTTTAAAATTTTAGTTTTATTTATTTATTTATTTATTTATTTTTTCAGGTTAGGTTCTCCAGGGTTAGGGTTTTGAGTGTCCTAATTTTTTGGGTTAGGGTTTGGAGCATCTTAATATTTTGTGTTAGTGCTTTGAGCGTCTTATTTTTTTGGATTAGTGTTTGGAGCGTTTTTGGGTTTAGGTTTTTGGGTTTTTAGGTTTTAGTTTTTGGGTTTAGGTTTTGAGATTCATGTTTTTTGGGCTTGGGATTTGAACGTCTTAATTTTGTGGGCTTGGGATTTGAACGTCTTAATTTATTGGGTTAGGAGATTTAGGCATAGGTCTTCAGGTGTTTAGTGTGGTAAATATTTTGGGTTATGTCTGTAGGGGTTTCGAGGATTTTTAGGGTTAGGGCTTGAGGCTTTTTTGTAAAGGCGGTAAGGGCTAGGGTTACAGTGCGTGCTGGTAAATGTAATTCTTGAAAACTCGGCCCGTGATTGGCTGTGCCGGCTGTCCAAGGAATGCTGGTAAATATAGTTTTCCGGCACCAGGCTTCCGGGAGGCCATGTTGGGTGCCCAGAGCATGCCTGGAAATGCAGGGTTAGGGTTAGGGTTAGGGTTAGGGTTAGGGTTAGGGCACATTTTAGCGCGACGCCGCCCGGACACATTTTAGCGCGGCGCCGCCCGGACACATTGCACTTGTGGGGCTGGGAGGTTGTGGGGAACATCTGGAGAAGGTGCCTGTAGGGTTTGTAGGAGCACCTACAGGGTTTGGGGTGGGATCTTTGGGGCTGGGGGGGGTCTCTATGAGGCCGGGGGGGTTTTGGGGGGGATGTGACCCTATGGGGTGCCCCCCCCAGAGCCCCAACCCGCGGCTGACCTAGCATTTTAGCGTGGCCGCCGTCCACCGGCAGCTTCATGCCCATCTTCCGCTCCCAGTGGCCCGCGGGGCGCCCGGTGGCCCTACCGGCGTCACCAGCGGCCACCTTGGGGTCAACGGCGGCGGTTTTGGGGTCAACGGCAGCGGTTTTGGGGTTTCGGTCTGGGGGGTGCTGACATGCCCCCCCCCGCACCCCCCCAGGCATCCTGGCCCTGCAGCTGCCCCCGGGGGGGCTCGACGCCGAGTCCTCCAGGTGAGAACCAGTGCCCTCCGCCCCCTAAATGCGCCCCCAGCCCCCCAAATGCCCCCAGACCCCCCCCAAATTGACCCCCCCCAATTTATTCCCCCCCCCCCAGCGCCTGCCTCCACCTGGCCGAGATGCAGTGTCGGGTGCGGGAGGCGCTGGCGGAGCGCGAGCGGCTGCTGCGGGCACGGGTAGGACGGCAGGGGGTACAAAATTGGGGAGGGGCACCAAGGGGGGGGCGGGTCCATGGGGCTTGGGGGGACCCCAAGGGTTGGGGGGAACCAAAATGAGGGGAAAACCAAGTGTGCGGGGTGCGCTTGCCGGGGGGACGCATTTGCGAGGCGCACCGGGGGAGGAACCAAAATGAGGGGGGAACCAAGTGTGCGGGGTGCTGTTGCCGGGGGGACGCATTTGCGGAGCGCACCGGGGGGGAACCAAAATGAAGGGGGAACCAAGTGTGCGGGGTGCGCTTGCCGGGGGGACCCATTTGCGGGGCGCACCGGGGGAGGAACCAAAATGAGGGGGGAACCAAGTTTGCGGGTTTCGGTTGCCGGGGGGACGAATTTGAGGGGCGCACCGGGGGCGGTCCATGGGGCTTGGGTTAGGGTTAGGGTTAGGGTTAGGGTTAGGGTTAGGGTTAGGGTTAGGGTTAGGGTTAGGGTTAGGGTTAGGGTTAGGGTTAGGGTTAGGGTTAGTGTCAGAGTCAGAGTCAGGGTAAGCGTAGTGAGATCCTCTCCTGAGGCTATGTTATTTTCCAAAGATTGATAGACGCTGTTAAGGTTTCAGGGGTAGGGCACTAGCGTTGGGTTTCAGCGTAAGTGTTCTCAGGGTTTATGTTTAGGATTTTAAGTTGTTTAGGTTTGGATTTTTAACGGTTAGTATTTTAGGGATTTGGGGGTTAAGGTTTTAAGTTTTTCAGGGTTAGTGTGTTAGGGTTTTAGAGTTTATGGGTTGTAGTGTTGAAAGGTTTTTTAGGGTTAGGGTCTTAGGATTTTCTTTTTGGTCAATTATTTAGGGTTAGGGTTTTAAAATTTTAGTTTTATTTATTTATTTATTTATTTATTTTTTCAGGTTAGGTTCTCCAGGGTTAGGGTTTTGAGTGTCCTAATTTTTTGGGTTAGGGTTTGGAGCATCTTAATTTTTTGCGTTAGGGTTTTGAGCATCTTAATATTTTGTGTTAGTGCTTTGAGCGTCTTATTTTTTTGGATTAGTGTTTGGAGCGTTTTTGGGTTTAGGTTTTTGGGTTTTTAGGTTTTAGTTTTTGGGTTTAGGTTTTGAGATTCATGTTTTTTGGGCTTGGGATTTGAACGTCTTAATTTTGTGGGCTTGGGATTTGAACGTCTTAATTTATTGGGTTAGGAGATTTAGGCATAGGTCTTCAGGTGTTTAGTGTGGTAAATATTTTGGGTTATGTCTGTAGGGGTTTCGAGGATTTTTAGGGTTAGGGCTTGAGGCTTTTTTGTAAAGGCGGTAAGGTCTAGGGTTACAGTGCGTGCTGGTAAATGTAATTCTTGAAAACTCGGCCCGTGATTGGCTGTGCCGGCTGTCCAAGGAATGCTGGTAAATATAGTTTTCCGGCACCAGGCTTCCGGGAGGCCATGTTGGGTGCCCAGAGCATGCCTGGAAATGCAGGGTTAGGGTTAGGGTTAGGGTTAGGGTTAGGGCACATTTTAGCGCGACGCCGCCCGGACACATTTTAGCGCGGCGCCGCCCAGACACATTGCACTTGTGGGGCTGGGAGGTTGTGGGGAACATCTGGAGAAGGTGCCTGTAGGGTTTGTAGGAGCACCTACAGGGTTTGGGGTGGGATCTTTGGGGCTGGGGGGGGTCTCTATGAGGCCGGGGGGGTTTTGGGGGGGATGTGACCCTATGGGGTGCCCCCCCCAGAGCCCCAACCCGCGGCTGACCTAGCATTTTAGCGTGGCCGCCGTCCACCGGCAGCTTCATGCCCGTCTTCCGCTCCCAGTGGCCCGCGGGGCGCCCGGTGGCCCTACCGGCGTCACCAGCGGCCACCTTGGGGTCAACGGCGGCGGTTTTGGGGTCAACGGCAGCGGTTTTGGGGTTTCGGTCTGGGGGGTGCTGACATGCCCCCCCCCGCACCCCCCCAGGCATCCTGGCCCTGCAGCTGCCCCCGGGGGGGCTCGACGCCGAGTCCTCCAGGTGAGAACCAGTGCCCTCCGCCCCCTAAATGCGCCCCCAGCCCCCCAAATGCCCCCAGACCCCCCCCAAATTGACCCCCCCCAATTTATTCCCCCCCCCCCCAGCGCCTGCCTCCACCTGGCCGAGATGCAGTGTCGGGTGCGGGAGGCGCTGGCGGAGCGCGAGCGGCTGCTGCGGGCACGGGTAGGACGGCAGGGGGTACAAAATTGGGGGGGGGCACCAAGGGGGGGGGGGTCCATGGGGCTTGGGGGGACCCCAAGGGTTGGGGGGAACCAAAATGAGGGGAAAACCAAGTGTGCGGGGTGCGCTTGCCGGGGGGACGCATTTGCGAGGCGCACCGGGGGAGGAACCAAAATGAGGGGGGAACCAAGTGTGCGGGGTGCTGTTGCCGGGGGGACGCATTTGCGGAGAGCACCGGGGGGGAACCAAATTGAAGGGGGAACCAAGTGTGCGGGGTGCGCTTGCCGGGGGGACCCATTTGCGGGGCGCACCGGGGGAGGAACCAAAATGAGGGGGGAACCAAGTTTGCGGGTTTCGGTTGCCGGGGGGACGAATTTGCGGGGCGCACCGGGGGGGGTCCATGGGGCTTGGGTTAGGGTTAGGGTTAGGGTTAGGGTTAGGGTTAGGGTTAGGGTTAGGGTTAGGGTTAGGTTTTAGGGTTAGGGTTAGGGTTAGGGTTAGTGTCAGAGTCAGATTCAGGGTAAGCGTAGTGAGATCCTCTCCTGAGCCTATGTTATTTTCCAAAGATTGATAGACGCTGTTAAGGTTTCAGGGGTAGGGCACTAGCGTTGGGTTTCAGCGTAAGTGTTCTCAGGGTTTATGTTTAGGATTTTAAGTTGTTTAGGTTTGGATTTTTAACGGTTAGTATTTTAGGGATTTGGGGGTTAAGGTTTTAAGTTTTTCAGGGTTAGTGTGTTAGGGTTTTAGAGTTTATGGGTTGTAGTGTTGAAAGGTTTTTTAGGGTTAGGGTCTTAGGATTTTCTTTTTGGTCAATTATTTAGGGTTAGGGTTTTAAAATTTTAGTTTTATTTATTTATTTATTTATTTATTTTTTCAGGTTAGGTTCTCCAGGGTTAGGGTTTTGAGTGTCCTAATTTTTTTGGGTTAGGGTTTGGAGCATCTTAATTTTTTGCGTTAGGGTTTTGAGCATCTTAATATTTTGTGTTAGTGCTTTGAGCGTCTTATTTTTTTGGATTAGTGTTTGGAGCGTTTTTGGGTTTAGGTTTTTGGGTTTTTAGGTTTTAGTTTTTGGGTTTAGGTTTTGAGATTCATGTTTTTTGGGCTTGGGATTTGAACGTCTTAATTTTGTGGGCTTGGGATTTGAACGTCTTAATTTATTGGGTTAGGAGATTTAGGCATAGGTCTTCAGGTGTTTAGTGTGGTAAATATTTTGGGTTATGTCTGTAGGGGTTTCGAGGATTTTTAGGGTTAGGGCTTGAGGCTTTTTTGTAAAGGCGGTAAGGGCTAGGGTTACAGTGCGTGCTGGTAAATGTAATTCTTGAAAACTCGGCCCGTGATTGGCTGTGCCGGCTGTCCAAGGAATGCTGGTAAATATAGTTTTCCGGCACCAGGCTTCCGGGAGGCCATGTTGGGTGCCCAGAGCATGCCTGGAAATGCAGGGTTAGGGTTAGGGTTAGGGTTAGGGTTAGGGCACATTTTAGCGCGACGCCGCCCGGACACATTTTAGCGCGGCGCCGCCCGGACACATTGCACTTGTGGGGCTGGGAGGTTGTGGGGAACATCTGGAGAAGGTGCCTGTAGGGTTTGTAGGAGCACCTACAGGGTTTGGGGTGGGATCTTTGGGGCTGGGGGGGGTCTCTATGAGGCCGGGGGGGTTTTGGGGGGGATGTGACCCTATGGGGTGCCCCCCCCAGAGCCCCAACCCGCGGCTGACCTAGCATTTTAGCGTGGCCGCCGTCCACCGGCAGCTTCATGCCCGTCTTCCGCTCCCAGTGGCCCGCGGGGCGCCCGGTGGCCCTACCGGCGTCACCAGCGGCCACCTTGGGGTCAACGGCGGCGGTTTTGGGGTCAATGGCAGCGGTTTTGGGGTTTCGGTCTGGGGGGTGCTGACATGCCCCCCCCCGCACCCCCCCAGGCATCCTGGCCCTGCAGCTGCCCCCGGGGGGGCTCGACGCCGAGTCCTCCAGGTGAGAACCAGTGCCCTCCGCCCCCTAAATGCGCCCCCAGCCCCCCAAATGCCCCCAGACCCCCCCCAAATTGACCCCCCCCAATTTATTCCCCCCCCCCCAGCGCCTGCCTCCACCTGGCCGAGATGCAGTGTCGGGTGCGGGAGGCGCTGGCGGAGCGCGAGCGGCTGCTGCGGGCACGGGTAGGACGGCAGGGGGTACAAAATTGGGGAGGGGCACCAAGGGGGGGGCGGGTCCATGGGGCTTGGGGGGACCCCAAGGGTTGGGGGGAACCAAAATGAGGGGAAAACCAAGTGTGCGGGGTGCGCTTGCCGGGGGGACGCATTTGCGAGGCGCACCGGGGGAGGAACCAAAATGAGGGGAAAACCAAGTGTGCGGGGTGCTGTTGCCGGGGGGACGCATTTGCGGAGCGCACCGGGGGGGAACCAAAATGAAGGGGGAACCAAGTGTGCGGGGTGCGCTTGCCGGGGGGACCCATTTGCGGGGCGCACCGGGGGAGGAACCAAAATGAGGGGGGAACCAAGTTTGCGGGTTTCGGTTGCCGGGGGGAAGAATTTGCGGGGCGCACCGGGGGGGGGTCCATGGGGCTTGGGTTAGGGTTAGGGTTAGGGTTAGGGTTAGGGTTAGGGTTAGGGTTAGGGTTAGGGTTAGGGTTAGGGTTAGGGTTAGTGTCAGAGTCAGAGTCAGGGTAAGCGTAGTGAGATCCTCTCCTGAGGCTATGTTATTTTCCAAAGATTGATTGACGCTTTTAAAGTTTCAGGGTTAGGGTTAGGGTTAGGGTTAGGGTTAGGGTTAGGGTTAGGGTTAGGGTTAGGATTAGGGTTAGGGTTAGGGTTAGGTTTAGGGTTAGGGTTAGGGTTAGGGTTAGGGTTAGGGTCAGAGTAAGAGTCAGGGTAAGCGTAGTGAGATCCTCTCCTGAGCCTATGTTATTTTCCAAAGATTGATTGACGCTTTTAAGGTTTCAGGGGTAGGGCACTAGCGTTGGGTTTCAGCGTAAGTGTTCTCAGGGTTTATGTTTAGGATTTTAAGTTGTTTAGGTTTGGATTTTTAACGGTTAGTATTTTAGGGATTTGGGGGTTAAGGTTTTAAGTTTTTCAGGGTTAGTGTGTTAGGGTTTTAGAGTTTATGGGTTGTAGTGTTGAAAGGTTTTTTAGGGTTAGGGTCTTAGGATTTTCTTTTTGGTCAATTATTTAGGGTTAGGGTTTTAAAATTTTAGTTTTATTTATTTATTTATTTATGTATTTTTTCAGGTTAGGTTCTCCAGGGTTAGGGTTTGGAGTGTCCTAATTTTTTGGGTTAGGGTTTGGAGCATCTTAATTTTTTGCGTTAGGGTTTTGAGCATCTTAATATTTTGTGTTAGTGCTTTGAGCGTCTTATTTTTTTGGATTAGTGTTTGGAGCGTTTTTGGGTTTAGGTTTTTGGGTTTTTAGGTTTTAGTTTTTGGGTTTAGGTTTTGAGATTCATGTTTTTTGGGCTTGGGATTTGAACGTCTTAATTTTGTGGGCTTGGGATTTGAACGTCTTAATTTATTGGGTTAGGAGATTTAGGCATAGGTCTTCAGGTGTTTAGTGTGGTAAATATTTTGGGTTATGTCTGTAGGGGTTTCGAGGATTTTTAGGGTTAGGGCTTGAGGCTTTTTTGTAAAGGCGGTAAGGTCTAGGGTTACAGTGCGTGCTTGTAAATGTAATTCTTGAAAACTCGGCCCGTGATTGGCTGTGCCGGCTGTCCAAGGAATGCTGGTAAATATAGTTTTCCGGCACCAGGCTTCCGGGAGGCCATGTTGGGTGCCCAGAGCATGCCTGGAAATGCAGGGTTAGGGTTAGGGTTAGGGTTAGGGTTAGGGCACATTTTAGCGCGACGCCGCCCGGACACATTTTAGCGCGGCGCCGCCCGGACACATTGCACTTGTGGGGCTGGGAGGTTGTGGGGAACATCTGGAGAAGGTGCCTGTAGGGTTTGTAGGAGCACCTACAGGGTTTGGGGTGGGATCTTTGGGGCTGGGGGGGGTCTCTATGAGGCCGGGGGGGTTTTGGGGGGGATGTGACCCTATGGGGTGCCCCCCCCAGAGCCCCAACCCGCGGCTGACCTAGCATTTTAGCGTGGCCGCCGTCCACCGGCAGCTTCATGCCCGTCTTCCGCTCCCAGTGGCCCGCGGGGCGCCCGGTGGCCCTACCGGCGTCACCAGCGGCCACCTTGGGGTCAACGGCGGCGGTTTTGGGGTCAACGGCAGCGGTTTTGGGGTTTCGGTCTGGGGGGTGCTGACATGCCCCCCCCCGCACCCCCCCAGGCATCCTGGCCCTGCAGCTGCCCCCGGGGGGGCTCGACGCCGAGTCCTCCAGGTGAGAACCAGTGCCCTCCGCCCCCTAAATGCGCCCCCAGCCCCCCAAATGCCCCCAGACCCCCCCCAAATTGACCCCCCCCAATTTATTCCCCCCCCCCCAGCGCCTGCCTCCACCTGGCCGAGATGCAGTGTCGGGTGCGGGAGGCGCTGGCGGAGCGCGAGCGGCTGCTGCGGGCACGGGTAGGACGGCAGGGGGTACAAAATTGGGGGGGGGCACCAAGGGGGGGGGGGTCCATGGGGCTTGGGGGTACCCCAAGGGTTGGGGGGAACCAAAATGAGGGGAAAACCAAGTGTGCGGGGTGCGCTTGCCGGGGGGACGCATTTGCGAGGCGCACCGGGGGAGGAACCAAAATGAGGGGGGAACCAAGTGTGCGGGGTGCTGTTGCCGGGGGGACGCATTTGCGGAGCGCACCGGGGGGGAACCAAAATGAAGGGGGAACCAAGTGTGCGGGGTGCGCTTGCCGGGGGGACCCATTTGCGGGGCGCACCGGGGGAGGAACCAAAATGAGGGGGGAACCAAGTTTGCGGGTTTCGGTTGCCGGGGGGAAGAATTTGCGGGGCGCACCGGGGGGGGTCCATGGGGCTTGGGTTAGGGTTAGGGTTAGGGTTAGGGTTAGGGTTAGGGTTAGGGTTAGGGTTAGGGTTAGGGTTAGGGTTAGGGTTAGTGTCAGAGTCAGAGTCAGGGTAAGCGTAGTGAGATCCTCTCCTGAGGCTATGTTATTTTCCAAAGATTGATAGACGCTGTTAAGGTTTCAGGGGTAGGGCACTAGCATTGGGTTTCAGCGTAAGTGTTCTCAGGGTTTATGTTTAGGATTTTAAGTTGTTTAGGTTTGGATTTTTAACGGTTAGTATTTTAGGGATTTGGGGGTTAAGGTTTTAAGTTTTTCAGGGTTAGTGTGTTAGGGTTTTAGAGTTTATGGGTTGTAGTGTTGAAAGGTTTTTTAGGGTTAGGGTCTTAGGATTTTCTTTTTGGTCAATTATTTAGGGTTAGGGTTTTAAAATTTTAGTTTTATTTATTTATTTATTTATTTATTTTTTCAGGTTAGGTTCTCCAGGGTTAGGGTTTTGAGTGTCCTAATTTTTTGGGTTAGGGTTTGGAGCATCTTAATTTTTTGCGTTAGGGTTTTGAGCATCTTAATATTTTGTGTTAGTGCTTTGAGCGTCTTATTTTTTTGGATTAGTGTTTGGAGCGTTTTTGGGTTTAGGTTTTTGGGTTTTTAGGTTTTAGTTTTTGGGTTTAGGTTTTGAGATTCATGTTTTTTGGGCTTGGGATTTGAACGTCTTAATTTTGTGGGCTTGGGATTTGAACGTCTTAATTTATTGGGTTAGGAGATTTAGGCATAGGTCTTCAGGTGTTTAGTGTGGTAAATATTTTGGGTTATGTCTGTAGGGGTTTCGAGGATTTTTAGGGTTAGGGCTTGAGGCTTTTTTGTAAAGGCGGTAAGGGCTAGGGTTACAGTGCGTGCTGGTAAATGTAATTCTTGAAAACTCGGCCCGTGATTGGCTGTGCCGGCTGTCCAAGGAATGCTGGTAAATATAGTTTTCCGGCACCAGGCTTCCGGGAGGCCATGTTGGGTGCCCAGAGCATGCCTGGAAATGCAGGGTTAGGGTTAGGGTTAGGGTTAGGGTTAGGGTTAGGGCACATTTTAGCGCGACGCCGCCCGGACACATTTTAGCGCGGCGCCGCCCGGACACATTGCACTTGTGGGGCTGGGAGGTTGTGGGGAACATCTGGAGAAGGTGCCTGTAGGGTTTGTAGGAGCACCTACAGGGTTTGGGGTGGGATCTTTGGGGCTGGGGGGGGTCTCTATGAGGCCGGGGGGGTTTTGGGGGGGATGTGACCCTATGGGGTGCCCCCCCCAGAGCCCCAACCCGCGGCTGACCTAGCATTTTAGCGTGGCCGCCGTCCACCGGCAGCTTCATGCCCGTCTTCCGCTCCCAGTGGCCCGCGGGGCGCCCGGTGGCCCTACCGGCGTCACCAGCGGCCACCTTGGGGTCAACGGCGGCGGTTTTGGGGTCAACGGCAGCGGTTTTGGGGTTTCGGTCTGGGGGGTGCTGACATGCCCCCCCCCGCACCCCCCCAGGCATCCTGGCCCTGCAGCTGCCCCCGGGGGGGCTCGACGCCGAGTCCTCCAGGTGAGAACCAGTGCCCTCCGCCCCCTAAATGCGCCCCCAGCCCCCCAAATGCCCCCAGACCCCCCCCAAATTGACCCCCCCCAATTTATTCCCCCCCCCCCAGCGCCTGCCTCCACCTGGCCGAGATGCAGTGTCGGGTGCGGGAGGCGCTGGCGGAGCGCGAGCGGCTGCTGCGGGCACGGGTAGGACGGCAGGGGGTACAAAATTGGGGAGGGGCACCAAGGGGGGGGCGGGTCCATGGGGCTTGGGGGGACCCCAAGGGTTGGGGGGAACCAAAATGAGGGGAAAACCAAGTGTGCGGGGTGCGCTTGCCGGGGGGACGCATTTGCGAGGCGCACCGGGGGAGGAACCAAAATGAGGGGGGAACCAAGTGTGCGGGGTGCTGTTGCCGGGGGGACGCATTTGCGGAGCGCACCGGGGGGGAACCAAAATGAAGGGGGAACCAAGTGTGCGGGGTGTGCTTGCCGGGGGGACCCATTTGCGGGGCGCACCGGGGGAGGAACCAAAATGAGGGGGGAACCAAGTTTGCGGGTTTCGGTTGCCGGGGGGAAGAATTTGCGGGGCGCACCGGGCGGGGGTCCATGGGGCTTGGGTTAGGGTTAGGGTTAGGGTTAGGGTTAGGGTTAGGGTTAGGGTTAGGGTTAGGGTTAGGGTTAGGGTTAGGGTTAGGGTTAGTGTCAGAGTCAGAGTCAGGGTAAGCGTAGTGAGATCCTCTCCTGAGGCTATGTTATTTTCCAAAGATTGATTGACGCTTTTAAAGTTTCAGGGTTAGGGTTAGGGTTAGGGTTAGGGTTAGGGTTAGGGTTAGGGTTAGGGTTAGGATTAGGGTTAGGGTTAGGGTTAGGTTTAGGGTTAGGGTTAGGGTTAGGGTTAGGGTTAGGGTCAGAGTAAGAGTCAGGGTAAGCGTAGTGAGATCCTCTCCTGAGCCTATGTTATTTTCCAAAGATTGATTGACGCTTTTAAGGTTTCAGGGGTAGGGCACTAGCGTTGGGTTTCAGCGTAAGTGTTCTCAGGGTTTATGTTTAGGATTTTAAGTTGTTTAGGTTTGGATTTTTAACGGTTAGTATTTTAGGGATTTGGGGGTTAAGGTTTTAAGTTTTTCAGGGTTAGTGTGTTAGGGTTTTAGAGTTTATGGGTTGTAGTGTTGAAAGGTTTTTTAGGGTTAGGGTCTTAGGATTTTCTTTTTGGTCAATTATTTAGGGTTAGGGTTTTAAAATTTTAGTTTTATTTATTTATTTATTTATTTATTTTTTCAGGTTAGGTTCTCCAGGGTTAGGGTTTTGAGTGTCCTAATTTTTTGGGTTAGGGTTTGGAGCATCTTAATTTTTTGCGTTAGGGTTTTGAGCATCTTAATATTTTGTGTTAGTGCTTTGAGCGTCTTATTTTTTTGGATTAGTGTTTGGAGCGTTTTTGGGTTTAGGTTTTTGGGTTTTTAGGTTTTAGTTTTTGGGTTTAGGTTTTGAGATTCATGTTTTTTGGGCTTGGGATTTGAACGTCTTAATTTTGTGGGCTTGGGATTTGAACGTCTTAATTTATTGGGTTAGGAGATTTAGGCATAGGTCTTCAGGTGTTTAGTGTGGTAAATATTTTGGGTTATGTCTGTAGGGGTTTCGAGGATTTTTAGGGTTAGGGCTTGAGGCTTTTTTGTAAAGGCGGTAAGGGCTAGGGTTACAGTGCGTGCTGGTAAATGTAATTCTTGAAAACTCGGCCCGTGATTGGCTGTGCCGGCTGTCCAAGGAATGCTGGTAAATATAGTTTTCCGGCACCAGGCTTCCGGGAGGCCATGTTGGGTGCCCAGAGCATGCCTGGAAATGCAGGGTTAGGGTTAGGGTTAGGGTTAGGGTTAGGGTTAGGGCACATTTTAGCGCGACGCCGCCCGGACACATTTTAGCGCGGCGCCGCCCGGACACATTGCACTTGTGGGGCTGGGAGGTTGTGGGGAACATCTGGAGAAGGTGCCTGTAGGGTTTGTAGGAGCACCTACAGGGTTTGGGGTGGGATCTTTGGGGCTGGGGGGGGTCTCTATGAGGCCGGGGGGGTTTTGGGGGGGATGTGACCCTATGGGGTGCCCCCCCCAGAGCCCCAACCCGCGGCTGACCTAGCATTTTAGCGTGGCCGCCGTCCACCGGCAGCTTGATGCCCGTCTTCCGCTCCCAGTGGCCCGCGGGGCGCCCGGTGGCCCTACCGGCGTCACCAGCGGCCACCTTGGGGTCAACGGCGGCGGTTTTGGGGTCAACGGCAGCGGTTTTGGGGTTTCGGTCTGGGGGGTGCTGACATGCCCCCCCCCGCACCCCCCCAGGCATCCTGGCCCTGCAGCTGCCCCCGGGGGGGCTCGACGCCGAGTCCTCCAGGTGAGAACCAGTGCCCTCCGCCCCCTAAATGCGCCCCCAGCCCCCCAAATGCCCCCAGACCCCCCCCAAATTGACCCCCCCCAATTTATTCCCCCCCCCAGCGCCTGCCTCCACCTGGCCGAGATGCAGTGTCGGGTGCGGGAGGCGCTGGCGGAGCGCGAGCGGCTGCTGCGGGCACGGGTAGGACGGCAGGGGGTACAAAATTGGGGAGGGGCACCAAGGGGGGGGCGGGTCCATGGGGCTTGGGGGGACCCCAAGGGTTGGGGGGAACCAAAATGAGGGGAAAACCAAGTGTGCGGGGTGCGCTTGCCGGGGGGACGCATTTGCGAGGCGCACCGGGGGAGGAACCAAAATGAGGGGGGAACCAAGTGTGCGGGGTGCTGTTGCCGGGGGGACGCATTTGCGGAGCGCACCGGGGGGGAACCAAAATGAAGGGGGAACCAAGTGTGCGGGGTGCGCTTGCCGGGGGGACCCATTTGCGGGGCGCACCGGGGGAGGAACCAAAATGAGGGGGGAACCAAGTTTGCAAGTTTCGGTTGCCGGGGGGACGAATTTGCGGGGAGCACCGGGGGGGGTCCATGGGGCTTGGGTTAGGGTTAGGGTTAGGGTTAGGGTTAGGGTTAGGGTTAGGGTTAGGGTTAGGGTTAGGGTTAGTGTCAGAGTCAGAGTCAGGGTAAGCGTAGTGAGATCCTCTCCTGAGGCTATGTTATTTTCCAAAGATTGATTGACGCTTTTAAGGTTTCAGGGGTAGGGCACTAGCGTTGGGTTTCAGCGTAAGTGTTCTCAGGGTTTATGTTTAGGATTTTAAGTTGTTTAGGTTTGGATTTTTAACGGTTAGTATTTTAGGGATTTGGGGGTTAAGGTTTTAAGTTTTTCAGGGTTAGTGTGTTAGGGTTTTAGAGTTTATGGGTTGTAGTGTTGAAAGGTTTTTTAGGGTTAGGGTCTTAGGATTTTCTTTTTGGTCAATTATTTAGGGTTAGGGTTTTAAAATTTTAGTTTTATTTATTTATTTATTTATTTATTTTTTCAGGTTAGGTTCTCCAGGGTTAGGGTTTTGAGTGTCCTAATTTTTTGGGTTAGGGTTTGGAGCATCTTAATTTTTTGCGTTAGGGTTTTGAGCATCTTAATATTTTGTGTTAGTGCTTTGAGCGTCTTATTTTTTTGGATTAGTGTTTGGAGCGTTTTTGGGTTTAGGTTTTTGGGTTTTTAGGTTTTAGTTTTTGGGTTTAGGTTTTGAGATTCATGTTTTTTGGGCTTGGGATTTGAACGTCTTAATTTTGTGGGCTTGGGATTTGAACGTCTTAATTTATTGGGTTAGGAGATTTAGGCATAGGTCTTCAGGTGTTTAGTGTGGTAAATATTTTGGGTTATGTCTGTAGGGGTTTCGAGGATTTTTAGGGTTAGGGCTTGAGGCTTTTTTGTAAAGGCGGTAAGGGCTAGGGTTACAGTGCGTGCTGGTAAATGTAATTCTTGAAAACTCGGCCCGTGATTGGCTGTGCCGGCTGTCCAAGGAATGCTGGTAAATATAGTTTTCCGGCACCAGGCTTCCGGGAGGCCATGTTGGGTGCCCAGAGCATGCCTGGAAATGCAGGGTTAGGGTTAGGGTTAGGGTTAGGGTTAGGGTTAGGGTTAGGGCACATTTTAGCGCGACGCCGCCCGGACACATTTTAGCGCGGCGCCGCCCGGACACATTGCACTTGTGGGGCTGGGAGGTTGTGGGGAACATCTGGAGAAGGTGCCTGTAGGGTTTGTAGGAGCACCTACAGGGTTTGGGGTGGGATCTTTGGGGCTGGGGGGGGTCTCTATGAGGCCGGGGGGGTTTTGGGGGGGATGTGACCCTATGGGGTGCCCCCCCCAGAGCCCCAACCCGCGGCTGACCTAGCATTTTAGCGTGGCCGCCGTCCACCGGCAGCTTGATGCCCGTCTTCCGCTCCCAGTGGCCCGCGGGGCGCCCGGTGGCCCTACCGGCGTCACCAGCGGCCACCTTGGGGTCAACGGCGGCGGTTTTGGGGTCAACGGCAGCGGTTTTGGGGTTTCGGTCTGGGGGGTGCTGACATGCCCCCCCCCGCACCCCCCCAGGCATCCTGGCCCTGCAGCTGCCCCCGGGGGGGCTCGACGCCGAGTCCTCCAGGTGAGAACCAGTGCCCTCCGCCCCCTAAATGCGCCCCCAGCCCCCCAAATGCCCCCAGACCCCCCCCAAATTGACCCCCCCCAATTTATTCCCCCCCCCCCAGCGCCTGCCTCCACCTGGCCGAGATGCAGTGTCGGGTGCGGGAGGCGCTGGCGGAGCGCGAGCGGCTGCTGCGGGCACGGGTAGGACGGCAGGGGGTACAAAATTGGGGAGGGGCACCAAGGGGGGGGCGGGTCCATGGGGCTTGGGGGGACCCCAAGGGTTGGGGGGAACCAAAATGAGGGGAAAACCAAGTGTGCGGGGTGCGCTTGCCGGGGGGACGCATTTGCGAGGCGCACCGGGGGAGGAACCAAAATGAGGGGGGAACCAAGTGTGCGGGGTGCTGTTGCCGGGGGGACGCATTTGCGGAGCGCACCGGGGGGGAACCAAAATGAAGGGGGAACCAAGTGTGCGGGGTGCGCTTGCCGGGGGGACCCATTTGCGGGGCGCACCGGGGGAGGAACCAAAATGAGGGGGGAACCAAGTTTGCAAGTTTCGGTTGCCGGGGGGACGAATTTGCGGGGAGCACCGGGGGGGGTCCATGGGGCTTGGGTTAGGGTTAGGGTTAGGGTTAGGGTTAGGGTTAGGGTTAGGGTTAGGGTTAGGGTTAGGGTTAGTGTCAGAGTCAGAGTCAGGGTAAGCGTAGTGAGATCCTCTCCTGAGGCTATGTTATTTTCCAAAGATTGATTGACGCTTTTAAGGTTTCAGGGGTAGGGCACTAGCGTTGGGTTTCAGCGTAAGTGTTCTCAGGGTTTATGTTTAGGATTTTAAGTTGTTTAGGTTTGGATTTTTAACGGTTAGTATTTTAGGGATTTGGGGGTTAAGGTTTTAAGTTTTTCAGGGTTAGTGTGTTAGGGTTTTAGAGTTTATGGGTTGTAGTGTTGAAAGGTTTTTTAGGGTTAGGGTCTTAGGATTTTCTTTTTGGTCAATTATTTAGGGTTAGGGTTTTAAAATTTTAGTTTTATTTATTTATTTATTTATTTATTTTTTCAGGTTAGGTTCTCCAGGGTTAGGGTTTTGAGTGTCCTAATTTTTTGGGTTAGGGTTTGGAGCATCTTAATTTTTTGCGTTAGGGTTTTGAGCATCTTAATATTTTGTGTTAGTGCTTTGAGCGTCTTATTTTTTTGGATTAGTGTTTGGAGCGTTTTTGGGTTTAGGTTTTTGGGTTTTTAGGTTTTAGTTTTTGGGTTTAGGTTTTGAGATTCATGTTTTTTGGGCTTGGGATTTGAACGTCTTAATTTTGTGGGCTTGGGATTTGAACGTCTTAATTTATTGGGTTAGGAGATTTAGGCATAGGTCTTCAGGTGTTTAGTGTGGTAAATATTTTGGGTTATGTCTGTAGGGGTTTCGAGGATTTTTAGGGTTAGGGCTTGAGGCTTTTTTGTAAAGGCGGTAAGGGCTAGGGTTACAGTGCGTGCTGGTAAATGTAATTCTTGAAAACTCGGCCCGTGATTGGCTGTGCCGGCTGTCCAAGGAATGCTGGTAAATATAGTTTTCCGGCACCAGGCTTCCGGGAGGCCATGTTGGGTGCCCAGAGCATGCCTGGAAATGCAGGGTTAGGGTTAGGGTTAGGGTTAGGTTTAGGGCACATTTTAGCGCGACACCGCCCGGACACATTTTAGCGCGGCGCCGCCCGGACACATTGCACTTGTGGGGCTGGGAGGTTGTGGGGAACATCTGGAGAAGGTGCCTGTAGGGTTTGTAGGAGCACCTACAGGGTTTGGGGTGGGATCTTTGGGGCTGGGGGGGGTCTCTATGAGGCCGGGGGGGTTTTGGGGGGGATGTGACCCTATGGGGTGCCCCCCCCAGAGCCCCAACCCGCGGCTGACCTAGCATTTTAGCGTGGCCGCCGTCCACCGGCAGCTTCATGCCCGTCTTCCGCTCCCAGTGGCCCGCGGGGCGCCCGGTGGCCCTACCGGCGTCACCAGCGGCCACCTTGGGGTCAACGGCGGCGGTTTTGGGGTCAACGGCAGCGGTTTTGGGGTTTCGGTCTGGGGGGTGCTGACATGCCCCCCCCCGAACCCCCCCAGGCATCCTGGCCCTGCAGCTGCCCCCGGGGGGGCTCGACGCCGAGTCCTCCAGGTGAGAACCAGTGCCCTCCGCCCCCTAAATGCGCCCCCAGCCCCCCAAATGCCCCCAGACCCCCCCCAAATTGACCCCCCCCAATTTATTCCCCCCCCCCCAGCGCCTGCCTCCACCTGGCCGAGATGCAGTGTCGGGTGCGGGAGGCGCTGGCGGAGCGCGAGCGGCTGCTGCGGGCACGGGTAGGACGGCAGGGGGTACAAAATTGGGGGGGGGCACCAAGGGGGGGGGGGTCCATGGGGCTTGGGGGGACCCCAAGGGTTGGGGGGAACCAAAATGAGGGGAAAACCAAGTGTGCGGGGTGCGCTTGCCGGGGGGACGCATTTGCGAGGCGCACCGGGGGAGGAACCAAAATGAGGGGGGAACCAAGTGTGCGGGGTGCTGTTGCCGGGGGGACGCATTTGCGGAGCGCACCGGGGGGGAACCAAAATGAAGGGGGAACCAAGTGTGCGGGGTGCGCTTGCCGGGGGGACCCATTTGCGGGGCGCACCGGGGGAGGAACCAAAATGAGGGGGGAACCAAGTGTGCGGGGTGCTGTTGCCGGGGGGACGCATTTGCGGAGCGCACCGGGGGGGAACCAAAATGAAGGGGGAACCAAGTGTGCGGGGTGCGCTTGCCGGGGGGACCCATTTGCGGGGCGCACCGGGGGAGGAACCAAAATGAGGGGGGAACCAAGTTTGCGGGTTTCGGTTGCCGGGGGGACGAATTTGCGGGGCGCACCGGGGGGGGTCCATGGGGCTTGGGTTAGGGTTAGGGTTAGGGTTAGGGTTAGGGTTTGGGTTAGGGTTAGTGTCAGAGTCAGAGTCAGAGTCAGAGTCAGGGTAAGCGTAGTGAGATCCTCTCCTGAGGCTATGTTATTTTCCAAAGATTGATAGACGCTGTTAAGGTTTCAGGGGTAGGGCACTAGCGTTGGGTTTCAGCGTAAGTGTTCTCAGGGTTTATGTTTAGGATTTTAAGTTGTTTAGGTTTGGATTTTTAACGGTTAGTATTTTAGGGATTTGGGGGTTAAGGTTTTAAGTTTTTCAGGGTTAGTGTGTTAGGGTTTTAGAGTTTATGGGTTGTAGTGTTGAAAGGTTTTTTAGGGTTAGGGTCTTAGGATTTTCTTTTTGGTCAATTATTTAGGGTTAGGGTTTTAAAATTTTAGTTTTATTTATTTATTTATTTATGTATTTTTTCAGGTTAGGTTCTCCAGGGTTAGGGTTTGGAGTGTCCTAATTTTTTGGGTTAGGGTTTGGAGCATCTTAATTTTTTGCGTTAGGGTTTTGAGCATCTTAATATTTTGTGTTAGTGCTTTGAGCGTCTTATTTTTTTGGATTAGTGTTTGGAGCGTTTTTGGGTTTAGGTTTTTGGGTTTTTAGGTTTTAGTTTTTGGGTTTAGGTTTTGAGATTCATGTTTTTTGGGCTTGGGATTTGAACGTCTTAATTTTGTGGGCTTGGGATTTGAACGTCTTAATTTATTGGGTTAGGAGATTTAGGCATAGGTCTTCAGGTGTTTAGTGTGGTAAATATTTTGGGTTATGTCTGTAGGGGTTTCGAGGATTTTTAGGGTTAGGGCTTGAGGCTTTTTTGTAAAGGCGGTAAGGGCTAGGGTTACAGTGCGTGCTGGTAAATGTAATTCTTGAAAACTCGGCCCGTGATTGGCTGTGCCGGCTGTCCAAGGAATGCTGGTAAATATAGTTTTCCGGCACCAGGCTTCCGGGAGGCCATGTTGGGTGCCCAGAGCATGCCTGGAAATGCAGGGTTAGGGTTAGGGTTAGGGTTAGGGTTAGGGCACATTTTAGCGCGACGCCGCCCGGACACATTTTAGCGCGGCGCCGCCCGGACACATTGCACTTGTGGGGCTGGGAGGTTGTGGGGAACATCTGGAGAAGGTGCCTGTAGGGTTTGTAGGAGCACCTACAGGGTTTGGGGTGGGATCTTTGGGGCTGGGGGGGGTCTCTATGAGGCCGGGGGGGTTTTGGGGGGGATGTGACCCTATGGGGTGCCCCCCCCAGAGCCCCAACCCGCGGCTGACCTAGCATTTTAGCGTGGCCGCCGTCCACCGGCAGCTTCATGCCCGTCTTCCGCTCCCAGTGGCCCGCGGGGCGCCCGGTGGCCCTACCGGCGTCACCAGCGGCCACCTTGGGGTCAACGGCGGTGGTTTTGGGGTCAACGGCAGCGGTTTTGGGGTTTCGGTCTGGGGGGTGCTGACATGCCCCCCCCCGCACCCCCCCAGGCATCCTGGCCCTGCAGCTGCCCCCGGGGGGGCTCGACGCCGAGTCCTCCAGGTGAGAACCAGTGCCCTCCGCCCCCTAAATGCGCCCCCAGCCCCCCAAATGCCCCCAGACCCCCCCCAAATTGACCCCCCCCAATTTATTCCCCCCCCCCCAGCGCCTGCCTCCACCTGGCCGAGATGCAGTGTCGGGTGCGGGAGGCGCTGGCGGAGCGCGAGCGGCTGCTGCGGGCACGGGTAGGACGGCAGGGGGTACAAAATTGGGGAGGGGCACCAAGGGGGGGGGGGGTCCATGGGGCTTGGGGGGACCCCAAGGGTTGGGGGGAACCAAAATGAGGGGAAAACCAAGTGTGCGGGGTGCGCTTGCCGGGGGGACGCATTTGCGAGGCGCACCGGGGGAGGAACCAAAATGAGGGGGGAACCAAGTGTGCGGGGTGCTGTTGCCGGGGGGACGCATTTGCGGAGCGCACCGGGGGGGAACCAAAATGAAGGGGGAACCAAGTGTGCGGGGTGCGCTTGCCGGGGGGACCCATTTGCGGGGCGCACCGGGGGAGGAACCAAAATGAGGGGGGAACCAAGTTTGCGGGTTTCAGTTGCCGGGGGGACGAATTTGCGGGGCGCACCGGGGGGGGTCCATGGGGCTTGGGTTAGGGTTAGGGTTAGGGTTAGGGTTAGGGTTAGGGTTAGTGTCAGAGTCAGAGTCAGAGTCAGAGTCAGAGTCAGGGTAAGCGTAGTGAGATCCTCTCCTGAGGCTATGTTATTTTCCAAAGATTGATAGACGCTGTTAAGGTTTCAGGGGTAGGGCACTAGCGTTGGGTTTCAGCGTAAGTGTTCTCAGGGTTTATGTTTAGGATTTTAAGTTGTTTAGGTTTGGATTTTTAACGGTTAGTATTTTAGGGATTTGGGGGTTAAGGTTTTAAGTTTTTCAGGGTTAGTGTGTTTGGGTTTTAGAGTTTATGGGTTGTAGTGTTGAAAGGTTTTTTAGGGTTAGGGTCTTAGGATTTTCTTTTTGGTCAATTATTTAGGGTTAGGGTTTTAAAATTTTAGTTTTATTTATTTATTTATTTATTTATTTTTTCAGGTTAGGTTCTCCAGGGTTAGGGTTTTGAGTGTCCTAATTTTTTGGGTTAGGGTTTGGAGCATCTTAATTTTTTGCGTTAGGGTTTTGAGCATCTTAATATTTTGTGTTAGTGCTTTGAGCGTCTTATTTTTTTGGATTAGTGTTTGGAGCGTTTTTGGGTTTAGGTTTTTGGGTTTTTAGGTTTTAGTTTTTGGGTTTAGGTTTTGAGATTCATGTTTTTTGGGCTTGGGATTTGAACGTCTTAATTTTGTGGGCTTGGGATTTGAACGTCTTAATTTATTGGGTTAGGAGATTTAGGCATAGGTCTTCAGGTGTTTAGTGTGGTAAATATTTTGGGTTATGTCTGTAGGGGTTTCGAGGATTTTTAGGGTTAGGGCTTGAGGCTTTTTTGTAAAGGCGGTAAGGGCTAGGGTTACAGTGC